>NC_084577.2:27910086-27930086 GCF_033978685.3 Nerophis lumbriciformis | reverse complement strand
ATCGGACTGTCTTATTGTGGCAGTTCGCTCCCTGTATAATCAGTGTCAGAGCTTGGTCCGCATTGCCGGCAGTAAGTCGGACACGTTTCCAGTGAGGGTTGGACTCCGCCAAGGCTGCCCTTTGTCACCGATTCTGTTCATAACCTTTATGGACAGAATTTCTAGGCGCAGTCAAGGCGTTGAGGGGATCTGGTTTGGTGGCTGCAGGATTAGGTCACTGCTATTTGCAGATGATGTGGTCCTGATGGCTTCCTCCGGCCAAGATCTTCAGCTCTCACTGGATCGGTTCGCAGCCGAGTGTGAAGCGACTGGGATGGGAATCAGCACCTCCAAGTCCGAGTCCATGGTTCTCTCCCGGAAAAGGGTGGAGCGCCATCTCCGGGTTGGGGAGGAGATCTTGCCCCAAGTGGAGGAGTTCAAGTACCTCGGAGTCTTGTTCACGAGTGAGGGAAGAGTGGATCGTGAGATCGACAGGCGGATCGGTGCGGCGTCTTCAGTAATGCGGACGCTGTATCGATCCGTTGTGGTGAAGAAGGAGCTGAGCCGGAAGGCAAAGCTCTCGATTTACCGGTCGATCTACGTTCCCATCCTCACCTACGGTCATGAGCTTTGGGTCATGACCGAAAGGACAAGATCACGGGTACAAGCGGCCGAAATGAGTTTCCTCCGCCGGGTGGCGGGGCTCTCCCTTAGAGATAGGGTGAGAAGCTCTGTCATTCGGGGGGAGCTCAAAGCAAAGCCGCTGCTCCTCCACATTGAGAGGAGCCAGATGAGGTGGTTCGGGCATCTGGTCAGGATGCCACCCGAACGCCTGCCTAGGAAGGTGTTTCGGGCACGTCCGACCGGTAGGAGGCCACGGGGAAGACCCAGGACACGCTGGGAAGACTATCTCTCCCGGCTGGCCTGGGAACGCCTCGGGATCCCCCGGGAGGAGCTGGACGAAGTGGCTGGGGAGAGGGAAGTCTGGGCTTCCCTGCTTAAGCTGCTGCCCCCGCAACCCGACCTCGGATAAGCTGAAGAAGATGGATGGATGGATGGATGGTAAAGGAATGGCTAAATCAGGCTGGAATGAAGGTTTTAGAATGGCCTTCCCAAAGTCCTGACTTAAACGTGTGGACAATGCTGAAGAAACAAGTCCATGTCAGAAAAGCAACACATTTAGCTGAACTGCGCCAATTTTGTCAATTTTGTGGCTGTTTCAAGATGCACAATAAGGAGGCACTTGAAGAAAAATGGGCTGCATGGTCGAATGGCCCATCCATCCATCCATCTTCTTCCGCTTATCTGAGGTCGGGTCGCGGGGGCAACAGCCTAAGCAGGGAAGCCCAGACTTCCCTCTCCCCAGCCACTTTGTCCAGCTCTTCCTTTGGGACCCCGAGGCGTTCCCAGGCCAGCCGGGAGACATAGTCTTCCCAACGTGTCCTGGGTCTTCCCCGCGGACGTGCCCTTAACACCTCCCTAGGGAGGCGCTCGGGTGGCATCCTGACCAGATGCCCGAACCACCTCATCTGGCTCCTCTCCATGTGGAGGAGCAGCGGCTTTACTTTGAGCTCCCCCCGGATGGCAGAGCTTCTCACCCTATCTCTAAGGGAGAGCCCCGCCACTTGGCGGAGGAAACTCATTTCGGCCGCTTGTACCCGTGATCTTTTCCTTTCGGTCATGACCCAAAGCTCATGACCATAAGTGAGGATGGGAACGTAGATCGACCGGTAAATTGAGAGCTTTGCCTTCCGGCTCAGCTCCTTCTTCACCACAACGGATCGATACAGCGTCCGCATTACTGAAGACGCCGCACCGATCCGCCTGTCGATCTCCCCATCCACTCTTCCCTCACTCGTGAACAAGACTCCGAGGTACTTGAACTCCTCCACTTGGGGCAAGATCTCCTCCCCAACCCGGAGATGGCACTCCACCCTTTTCCGGGCGAGAACCATGGACTCGGACTTGGAGGTGCTGATTCTCATCCCAGTCGCTTCACACTCGGCTGCGAACCGATCCAGCGAGAGCTGAAGATCCTGGCCAGATGAAGCCATCAGGACCACATCATCTGCAAAAAGCAGAGACCTAATCCTGCAGCCACCAAACCAGATACCCTCAACGCCTTGACTGCGCCTAGAAATTCTGTCCATAAAAGTTATGAACAGAATCGGTGACAAAGGGCAGCCTTGGCGGAGTCCAACCCTCACTGGAAACGTGTCCGACTTACAGCCGGCAATGCGGACCAGGCTCTGGCACTGATCATACAGGGAGCGGACTGCCACAATCAGACAGTCCGATACCCCATACTCCCTGAGCACTCCCCACAGGACTTCCCGAGGGACACGGTCGAATGCCTTCTCCAAGTCCACAAAACACATGTAGACTGGTTGGGCAAACTCCCATGCACCCTCAAGGACCCTGCCGAGAGTATAGAGCTGGTCCACAGTTCCACGACCAGGACGAAAACCACACTGTTCCTCCTGAATCCGAGGTTCGACTATCCGGCGTAGCCTCCTCTCCAGTACACCCGAATAGACCTTACCGGGAAGGCTGAGGAGTGTGATCCCACGATAGTTAGAACACACCCTCCGGTTCCCCTTCTTAAAGAGAGGAACCACCACCCCGGTCTGCCAATCCAGAGGTACCGCCCCCGATGTCCACGCGATGCTGCAGTAGTCGAATGGCCAAAAAGTTACATTTTGGTTTCATCTCTCCAAATTACTTTGTTCCAGAATTTTTGAGGCTTGTCTATGTGCTGTTTGGCTTAATGTAAGCGGGATACTTTGTGACATTTGCGCAGAAATGGCTTTCTTCTGTCGACTCGACCATGCAGCCCATTTTTCTTCAAGAGCCTTCTTATTGTGCATCTTGAAGCAGCCACACCACAATTTTTCAGAGAGTCCTGTATTTCAGCTGAAGTTATTTGTGGATTTTTTTTTTTTGCATCTCGAACAATTTTCCTGGCAGTTGTGGCTGAAATCTTTGCTGGTCTACCAGAATCCCCTCATTTTCTACTTCTTAATCAGCGTTTCAACACTGCTGATTGGCATTCTCAATTCCTTGGATATCTTTTTATACCCCTTTCCTGTTTTATGCAGTTCAATGACCTTTTCTCGCAGATCCTTTGACAATTCTTTTGCCTTCCCCATGACTCAGAATCCAGAAACATGTGTGCAGCACTGGATGAAAGATGCAATGGTCTGTCAGAAGGTCAGAAACTCACTGACCTTTTATACACACACATTAATTACAAACAAACATGTCACAGGTGAGGATTGGAACCTTGATTAGCCATTCAAACCTGTTTGTGTCAACTTTTGTGCATGCTATCAGATCAAAGTCGCTGGGGTATATAAACTTTTGATCAGGGTCATTTGGATTTTCCGGGAGACTCCCGAAATTCAGCGCCTCTCCCGAAAACCTCCCGGGACAAATTTTCTCCCGAAAATCTCCCGAAATTCAGGCGGAGCTGGAGGCCACGCCCCCTCCAGCTCCATGCGGACCTGAGTGATGTGTTGACAGCCTGTTCACCACATTGCCGTAAACAGCAATGTTGTGACACTTTTAAACAGGACAATACTGCCATCTACTGTACATGCATATGTGACCCACCCATAATGTGTCACATTTTTGTGTTGATTTATTTATTTTATTTTGTGGTTTGAATTCGTTTTTGGAGCTGTCATTACACATTTATCAGTATTCACATTGGTCAGTAGGGGGCAGTAGGGCGTTTCTTCCCAATTGAATGCTATCACCTGCAGACCGGAAGTGTCTTGTCATTCTGATGAGCGCGACCAGTCTGTGAACAATTGAAACGTCCTGTGTGCTTTTTCCTCCTGTATAACAGGTTAGTTTTGGTGAATCAACTCACTGAATAATATCCATGTGATCTTTATAAGTTTAAGTACACATTCTGATGGTGGAGCCTAACTCTAAAGTGTTTGTGAGTTGTAGTTTGTATTTGTGAATGAATCCAGTGCACAGCTGCAGTAATCAATACAAAAAGGCGACGTGAGTGCGCAATGTTTATATAGGAACTTCTGATCCTAATTCAGACTCCCAAATTAGAGCTCCCGTTTTCTTATTGATTTTATAATGTATATTTGTATAATGTGTGTGTTCTGAAATAGTGACAGAGAATAGAACAAGGATAGACAATTCAACCCTTAACTCAACAATGAGTAGATGAGTGTTATGTGTGTATATGTGTATATAAAAGAACACTGAAATTCAAGTATTTCTTTATATATATATATATATATATATATATATATATATATATATATATGTAATTAAAAAAATATATATATATAGCTAGAATTCACTGAAAGTCAAGTATTTCTTATATATATATATATCTTAACCACGCCCCCAACTACGCCCCCCACCCCCACCCCCCACCTCCCGAAATCGGAGGTCTCAAGGTTGGCAAGTATGTTTTGATTTAAAAAGAGTAAACACAGTTGTTTGCCAATAAATAGCTTCACACAACTGTTAAGCATGAGTGGAAGAAAGATTTTTGTGTTATCATTCATATTCTCTGAAGAATGGCCAAGAAATCATAAATTCTCCCAGGGTATGTCAACTTTTGACCACGACTGTATATGTAAAATAGTAAAAGGTACATTCATAATACAATTTATTATTAATTTATTAATTGTATCATTATATTATTTTCACAGACTAATCACAATGTTCACTTTCCCTTCAACAACAACACTACTAATCATAGGCAGACCTCACGAGAGACAACAAAGACGATGATGATCCAGAAACGTATATTTTGGATCCTGAATATAAAGATGATGATCTACAAGTTTTAGAAACTGTGTGCTAAGTAGATGCAGCTAAGCATCATGTAGCAGTATTGCTAAGGGCTAAAATTGTCATGTCTGTGTAATCATGTTTTGTTTTAAGTCATGTTTTGTTTAGTTTCTGGCTTTTCACTCCCTTGTCTTGTTTGCATGATTACCCATTAGTTTCACCTGTTCCACGTTTGGACTCATTGTGCACTCTTGTTTGTCACCATAGCAACCATTAGTTTTCACCTGTCACGTCACGCACCTGTTTCACGTTTTGAGTCACGCACCTGTTTTCGTTAATCATGTCTGTGTTATTTAAGCTTTTCATTTTCTGTTGTTTGTCCTGACGACATCCCCGCATTCTTACCCCTGTCACACTCTATGTACCTCTGCGCACTTCATGCCATGTCAAGTAAGTTTTGTTTCGATTCATGCCACAGTTAGTGTTTTGTTTAATTGTTCATAGTTTCTGCCAATGTGCAAGTTTTGTGTTTATAGTCTAGTTTTGTACCTCCGCCCCTGTGCGCACCTTTTGTTTGATCCTTTCTTTGTAGTTATAGTGTTAAATAAATCATGTATTTACCTTCACGCCATGACCAGTCCAATTCACTTGCACCTCGGGAGAACAAACCAAGCCATAGTCCTAGTCTTGACAGATGTCGTCAGCATCTGTCAAGATAGCCCTTAGCAATACTGCTACATGATGCTTAGCTGCATCTACTTAGCACACAGTTTCTAAAACTTGTAGATCATCATCTTTATATTCAGGATCCAAAATATACGTTTCTGGATCATCATTTGTCCGAAAGTAGTCTTTGTTGTCTCTCGTGAGGTCTGCCTATGATTAGTAGTCTTGTTGTTGAAGGGAAAGTGAAAATAATATAATGATAAAATTAATAAATTAATAATAAATTGTTTTATGAATGTACCTATTACTATTTTACATATACAGTGGTGGTCAAAAGTTTACATACACTTGTAAAGAACATAATGTCATGGCCGTCTTGAGTTTCCTATCATTTCTACAACTCTTATTTTTTTGTGATAGAGTGATTGGAGCACATACTTGTTGGTCACAAAAAACATTCATGAAGTTTGCTTCTTTTATGAATTTATTATGGCTCTACTGAAAATGTGAGCAAATCTGCTGGGTCAAAAGTATACAGTCGTGCTCATAAGTTGACATACCCTGGGAGAATTTATGACTTCTTGTCGTCAGCATCTGTCAAGACTAGGACTATGGCTTGGTTTGTTCTCCCGAGGTGCAAGTGAATTGGACTGGTCATGGCGTGAAGGTAAATACATGATTTATTTAACACTATAACTACAAAGAAAGGATCAAACAAAAGGCGCGCACAGGGGCGGAGGTACAAAACTAGACTATAAACACAAAACTTGCACATTGGCAGAAACTATGAACAATTAAACAAAGCACTAACTGTGGCATGAATCGAAACAAAACTTACTTGACATGGCATGAAGTGCGCAGAGGTACATAGAGTGTGACAGGGGTAAGAATGCGGGGATGTCGTCAGGACGAACAACAGAAAATGAAAAGCTTAAATACTACAGACATGATTAACGAAAACAGGTGCGTGACTCAAAACGTGAAACAGGTGCGTGACGTGACAGGTGAAAACTAATGGTTGCTATGGTGACAAACAAGAGTGCACAGTGAGTCCAAACGTGGAACAGGTGAAACTAATGGGTAATCATGCAAACAAGACAAGGGAGTGAAAAGCCAGAAACTAAACAAAACATGACTTAAAACAAAACATGATTACACAGACATGACAAAAATAAGATATATAAACTAGGAACGTAATAAAACAACCACTTACTGCACAATGTCTGCTCGCACTGGGATTAAGACTGATGGGATGTTTATATCTTCCAATGTGTGATATGACCAATGTATGATCCTGGAACTACTTGGTATCGGATCGATACCTAAATTTGTGGTATCATCCAAAACTAATGTAAAGTATCAAAAATAAGTGATTATAGCATTTCAACAGAAGTGTAGATAGAACATGTTGAAACAGAAAATAAGCAGATATTAACAGTGAATGAACAAGTAGATTAAAAATAAATTTTTACAGCTTGACCCTCATAATGTGTACAAAATAATAGGTGTATAAATGACACAATATGTTACTGCAGACTAATTAGGAGCCTTTGCTTGTTTACTTACTACTAAAAGACAAGTTCTCTGGAATGTTCAACATCTTATTTAAGGCCAAAATAGTTGCGGACATAAACCGAGAAGTTGGTCAACTTATACCCGGAGATGGCAAGTAAGACAAGAAAAACGCTTGATTGCGGCAACTTTTTTATGATTAATTCTTCATTACAAGAGGGAAGATATAAACATCCCATCAGTCTTTATCCTAGTGAGAGCAGACATTGTACAGTAAGGGATCGTTTTATTATGTTCATAGTTTGGCATATCTCGTTTTAGCATGTTGCTACAACTTGCCTCGGTCCGTTGGTAAATGCGCAGAAGGATTTGATCGCAGAGCCGGTTTGTACAGTTTATGACAACGAAACAAACAGCAAATGTAATGGTATGTTAGCATGTAGCATTAGCTTAACTGGACTACATGGAAGGTATGATAAAAAGCTACGTGTGAAGCAACATTTCTGCATAGTTTCAAACAGGGCGACAGAGATTTAAACACTCAGCATTTACTGGATACTTGACAACCCTCCCGGATTTTCCGGGAGACTCCCGAAATTCAGCACCTCTCCCGAAAACCTCCCGGAAGAAATCTTCTCCCGAAAATCTCCCGGAATTCAGCCGGAGCTGGAGGCCACGCCCCCTCCAGCTCCATGCGGACCTGAGTCCAGTGTGCGCACACAAGGAGACGAAGCAGAAGAACGAGACCGTAGTCGAAGAGCGCAGGGGAGACACTTCTCCAGGGCCGATGTATGCTCGGGGCAACACCTTTCACCTTACCCGGCAGTGGGTCCCCACAGCGGACGACTTTAGGGTGAATGATGAGTCCAGCGATTAGTTGCAAATCTTGCTTTATTGATTGCTTGCACACAGCCAATCCAACACAAAACCAACTAGTCCCTCCCCGCACTCACGCTACCGCTCCCTCTCTTCTCTCGCCCACACACTCACTGACGTCACTCACCTCACATGCTGTCACCTATTAAAGGGCCACACACACACATAATCTACTCTCATAACACACAGTACAGTTAGTATAACAACTGTGTTTTCATTACTGTGTATTTGATTGGTGCCATTGCCCCGGAATTGTATTGCATTGTACTTTCAAGCACAACAATGAGTAGATGAGTGTTATGTGTGTGTATATGTGTAAATAAATGAACACTGAAATTCAAGTATTTCTTTTATTTATATATATAATAAAATAAATAAATATTTATATAGCTAGAATTCACTGAAAGTCAAGTATTTCATACATATATATATATACATATATGAATGAAATACTCCAGTTAAGAGTTATGTCCCGGCAAGAAATCTGCGTTCAAAGAACTCCGGCTTATTAGTGATTCCCAGAGCCCAAAAAAAGTCTGCGGGCTATAGAGCGTTTTCTATTCGGGCTCCAGTACTATGGAATGCCCTCCCGGTAACAATTAGAGATGCTACCTCAGTAGAAGCATTTAAGTCCCATCTTAAAACTCATTTGTATACTCTAGCCTTTAAATAGCCCCCCTGTTAGACCAGTTGATCTGCCGTTTCTTTTCTTCTCTCCTCTGCTCCCCTCTATCCCTTGTGGAGGAGGGGTGGGCACAGGTCCGGTGGCCATGGATGAAGTGCTGGCTGTCCAGAGTCGGGACCCGGGGTGGACCGCTCGCCTGTGCATCGGCTGGGAACATCTCTGCGCTGCTGACCCGTCTCCGCTCGGGATGGTGTCCTGCTGGCCCCACTATGGACTGTACTCTTACTATTATGTTGGATCCACTATGGACTGGACTCTCACAATATTATGTCAGACCCACTCGACATCCATTGCTTTCGGTCTCCTCTAGAGGGGGGGGGTTACCCACATATGCGGTCCTCTCCAAGGTTTCTCATAGTCATTCACATCGACGTCCCACTGGGGTGAGTTTTTCCTTGCCCTTATGTGGGCTTTGTACCGAGGATGTCGTTGTGGCTTGTGCAGCCCTTTGAGACACTTATGATTTAGGGCTATATAAATAAACATTGATTGATTGATTGATTGCAGTTGGTGAATTCTAGCTGTAAATATACTCCTCCCCTCTTAACCACGCCCCCAACGACGCCCCCCGCCCCAACCACGCCCCGCCCCACCCCCGCCCCACACCCCACCTCCCGAAATCTGAGGTCTCAAGGTTGGCAAGTATGATTTACTGTAAACTTAAAACTTGAAGCCTTTGAGATGCTTTCATATCCTTGGTTGTTGAGTTTTTTTCTTGGACTCTGGCCCTTAATTCTCATCTCGATGCTAAAAAACTTACACTGTAATAAAATGCAGCATGTAGTTCTAACTGAAACTTGTCAGTATGAAGGTGTACCAACTAAAATACAACCCGACCGAAAGGGCGCAGACCCAGGAGTTAATTTGCATCTAATTAACCCGTCCTCTCAAAACGGATCATTTTAAAGACTTTTAAAGGCTTGAAGATGGTCTGTAAAGCAACATTTCTGCAAAATCTGGACCGACATGTTACGTAGACCTGAACATCAGAGATATTACTCAAAATCAGAATGTAAACAACATTTACTCCCAATAGTTTGAATGATTTTGTGTTATTTCAAGTCCACTGATCAGGGTATGCATTCCAATTCTAGAGCTATGTTCGTAGGACGGCAGGTGCTCATGAATAATCAGCATTGGTTCGAGGATCCTGGTGCCAGGTTTTCTACCCCATAAACGTATGCACACGTGTGGGCGGGGAGTACTTTATTATTAACAGTCCGTCCGTGTTTCACTGCGATTCCAGGAAAATGAAACCCGGTCTCTCTTCCCTGTGAATGGTATAGGCGACCACAGAAAGACAACAACGTCTCTCGGCCCACGCCCGCGTTTTGGCTCAAGGCTGGTTTGAAGGTCACGTACTGATGTGTGTTGAACCTTCCGGAAAGAAGGCCATTGTGTGATGATGAATTGCAAAATAACCCACCGATGAAAGCTTGTTGAAACGAGACGACTTTATTCTAGTACCTTCTGTATTTACTGAGGAATTTGTGCAAGTGAAACAATATAAAAAGAATGCCATCCATCCATCCATCTTCTTCCGCTTATCCGAGGTCGGGTCGCGGGGGCAGCAGCCTAAGCAGGGAAGCCAAGACTTCCCTCTCCCCAGCCACTTCATCCAGCTCTTCCTGTGGGACCCCGAGGCGTTCCCAGGCCAGCCGGGAGACATAGTCTTCCCAACGTGTCCTGGGTCTTCCCCGCGGCCTCCTACCGGTTGGACGTGCCCTAAACACCTCCCGAGGGAGGCGTTCGGGTGGCATCCTGACCAGATGCCCGAACCACCTCATCTGGCTCCTCTCGATGTGGAGGAGCAGCGGCTTTACTTTGAGCTCCTCCCGGATGGCAGAGCTTCTCACCCTATCTCTAAGGGAGAGCCCCGCCACCCGGCGGAGGAAACTCATTTGGGCCGCTTGTACCCGTGATCTTGTCCTTTCGGTCATAACCCAAAGCTCATGACCATAGGTGAGGATGGGAACGTAGATCGACCGGTAAATTGAGAGCTTTGCCTTCCGGCTCAGCTCCTTCTTCACCACAACGGATCGATACAGCGTCCGCATTACTGAAGAAGCCGCACCGATCCGCCTGTCGATCTCACGATCCACTCTTCCCCCACTCGTGAACAAGACTCCGAGGTACTTGAACTCCTCCACTTGGGGCAAAATCTCCTCCCCAACCCGGAGATGGCACTCCACCCTTTTCCGGGCGAGAACCATGGACTCGGACTTGGAGGTGTTGATTCTCATCCCACTCGCTTCACACTCGGCTGCGAACCGATCCAGTGAGAGCTGAAGATCCTGGCCAGATGAAGCCATCAGGACCACATCATCTGCAAAAAGCAGAGACCTAATCCTGCAGCCACCAAACCAGATCCCCTCAACGCCTTGACTGCGCCTAGAAATTCTGTCCATAAAAGTTATAAACAGAATCGGTGACAAAGGGCAGCCTTGGCGGAGTCCAACTCTCACTGGAAACGTGTCCGACTTACTGCCGGCAATGCGGACCAAGCTCTGGCACTGAGCATACAGGGAGCGGACCGCCACAATCAGACAGTCTGATACCCCATACTCTCTGAGCACTCCCCACAGGACATCCCGAGGGACACGGTCGAATGCCTTCTCCAAGTCCACAAAACACATGTAGACTGGTTGGGCAAACTCCCATGCACCCTCAAGGACCCTGCCGAGAGTATAGAGCTGGTCCACAGTTCCACGACCAGGACCAAAACCACACTGTTCCTCCTGAATCCGAGGTTCGACTATCCGGCGTAGCCTCCTCTCCAGTACACCTGAATAGACCTTACCAGGAAGGCTGAGGAGTGTGATCCCACGATAGTTAGAACACACCCTCCGGTTCCCCTTCTTAAAGAGAGGAACCACCACCCCGGTCTGCCAATCCAGAGGCACCGCCCCCGATGTCCACGCGATGCTGCAGAGTCTTGTCAACCAAGACAGCCCCACAGCATCCAGAGCCTTAAGGAACTCCGGGCGGATCTCATCTACCCCCGGCAACCTCAGCCCCAGAAATAGGAGAGTCCACCACAGACTCCCCAGGCACTGCTTCCTCAGAGGAAGACGTGTTGGTGGGATTGAGGAGGTTTTCGAAGTATTCCCTCCACCGATCCACAACATCCGCAGTCGAGGTCAGCAGTTCTAGAGGCAAAGGACAGACTAAAAAAAAACATTTAAAACTGAAATAAAAATAAACATTGAAAAAGCAAATTTAAATTACCCTAAGAACAGTTTGTTGGATAAAAAAACAGTTTCAAAGTTAAAAACAGTTAAAAAAAGTTAAAAGCTAAAAACAGTTTAAAGTCTCATGCTGGGTTAAAAGCCAGTGAATAAAAATGGGTTTTAAGAAGGGTCTTAAAGGGGAACATTATCACGATTTCAGAAGGGTTAAAACCATTAAAAATCAGTTCCCAGTGGCTTATTTTATTTTTCGAAGTTTTTTTCAAAATTGTACCCATCACGCAATATCCCTAAAAAAAGCTTCAAAGTGCCTGATTTTAACCACCCGTCCATTTTCCTGTGACGTCACATAGTGATGCTAACACAAACAAACACGGCGCATAGAACAGCAAGATATAGCGACATTAGCTCGGATTCAGACTCGGATTTCAGCGGTTTAAGCGATTCAACAGATTACGAATGTATTGAAACGGATGGTTGTAGTGTGGAGGCAGGTAGCGAAAACCAAATTGCAGAAGAAACTGAAGCTATTGAGCCATATCGGTTTGAACCGTATGCAAGCGAAACCGACGAAAACGACACGACAGCCAGCGACACGGGAGAAAGCGAGGACGAATTGGGCGATCGCCTTCTAACCAACGATTGGTATGTGTTTGTTTGGCATTAAAGGAAACTAACAACTATGAACTAGGTTTACAGCATATGAAATACATTTGGCAACAACATGCACTTTGAGAGTGCAGACTAGGGATGTCCCGATCCGATATTTGGATCGGATCGGCTGCCAATATTTGCCAAAAATTGCGTATCGGCAAGGCATGGGAAAATGTCGATCCAGATCCAGTTTAAAAAAAACAACTCCGGTCCGTGTTTTCCAACGCACCGATTTAAATTAATACATTCCACTTTTCTGCTGCTCCCTAATTTCCAGCACACCTTCAACACATCCACAGGTCTGTGGATTCTCACGCAGTTGCTTTTAGCTGCTGGCATTACACGACAGGCTCTTCTCACTCTTTCCTGTGTCTCCCTCTCACAGACAGCGAGTGCACCTTCTTACACACGTCACATACCGTCACGTCATACGTCACATACGTATACGTCCTCTCCCAGCAGAGAGGTAGCGGCATGGCTAACGTCAGCTGTGATGCTAGCGCAGCCGTGTGAGCAACGCTCCCTCTAAGGTGCTCGCCTGTGCAATTGCGCACTGTTTAAGCGTCCTCTGCGCATAGCGAATCTATGCCACGCACAAAATCAAATAAAAAAATAAGCGCATAACAATTTTCGACACACGGACACGACAGAGAAAACAGTTTTCGTCATCATTGTTCAAATATTGCGACGTCTGTCGAGACGCTTATCTCCATTCGGTGCCACACGCCCACACCATCAAAATGCCGAGGCAGAAATTTCCACATCAACACTGTATGAAAAAATTTGTGATTTTTTTTTAGTTGTGATTTCCTTCTCTGCATGAAAGTTGAAAAGTAGCATATATTAATGCAGTATGAAGAAGAATGTTTTAATGTAGACATGCAAGCCTTGAAAGAAAATTTTGAAAATCAAGACTACATTTCCTGCAAATGGGTGCATTTCCTGCAAATGGGTGCATTTCTACCCTATATCTACCCTATATCTACAAATATGCATGAAAACACTCCGACAGACTTCACACATGGCACGATTTAGTACCATACCATACCATACCATACCAACTTTATTTATAAAGCCCTTTAAAAACAAGCGCAGTTGAAGAACAAAGGGCTGTACACCACAAAGAAATAGAGGCAAAGGACAGACTAAAAAAATAACATTTAAAACAGAAATAAAAATAAACATTGAAAAAGCAAATTTAAATTAATTAAGAACAGTTTATTAGATAAAAAACAGTTTAAAAGTTAAAAACAGTTAAAAAGGTTAAAAGCTAAAAACAGTTTAAAGTCTCATGCTGGGTTAAAAGCCAGTGAATAAAAATGGGTTTTAAGAAGGGTCTTAAAGGGGAACATTATCACCATTTCAGAAGGGTTAAAACCATTAAAAATCAGTTCCCAGTGGCTTATTTTATTTTTCAAAGTTTTTTTCAAAATTTTACCCATCACGCAATATCCCTAAAAAAAGCTTCAAAGTGCCTGATTTTAACCACCCGTCCATTTTCCTGTGACGTCACATAGTGATGCCAACACAAACAAACACGGCGCATAGAACAGCAAGATATAGCGACATTAGCTCGGATTCAGACTCGGATTTCAGCGGCTTAAGCGATTCAACAGATTACGCATGTATTGAAACGGATGGTTGTAGTGTGGAGGCAGGTAGCGAAAACCAAATTGAAGAAGAAACTGAAGCTATTGAGCCATATCGGTTTGAACCGTATGCAAGCGAAACCGACGAAAACGACACGACAGCCAGCGACACGGGAGAAAGCGAGGACGAATTCGGCGATCGCCTTCTAACCAACGATTGGTATGTGTTTGTTTGGCATTAAAGGAAACTAACAACTATGAACTAGCTTTACAGCATATGAAATACATTTGGCAACAACATGCACTTTGAGAGTGCAGACAGCCCATTTCAGGCGCGCATACTTGCCAACCCTCCTGAATTTTCCGGGAGACTCCCGAAATTCAGCGCCTCTCCCGAAAACCTCCCGGGACAAATATTCTCCCGAAAATCTCCCGATTTTCAGCCGGAGCTGGAGGCCACGCCCCCTCCAGCTCCATGCGGACCTGAGTGAGGACAGCCTTTTTTTTCATGACGGGAGGACAACAGGGTGACAAGAACTAAATCATCCAGACGAGATAAATTGTATTATTATGTTTACCTTACCTAAAAATAAATATATTTATTAATTTTAAAAAAACAACTAAATACATTTTTACTATATTTTGCTAAAAACATCAAAATGAATTGTATTTTTATTTGTATTTTTTCTGACTTCTTTTTACATCCAACCATTAGAATTATACATTAAAATAAACATATTTGAAATAATTAATTTTAAATTATCATAATAATTCATGTAAAATGACCATATTTAATTATTAAAATAATTGCTTGTTTATCAAAGACTTTAGCATTTTATTCATTACATTTTGAAGCTCTCAGAAGCCAAGTTATGTTATATTCCTTAATATTTATTTATGCAAGTTTGAAGTATCAATTATCCAAACACTGTTTTGTTTGCATATTTTCAGGATATATATATATATATATATATATATATATATATATATATATATATATATATATATATATATATATATATATATATATATATATATATATATATATATATATATATATATATATATATATACATACATATATATATATATATATAAATACATATATATATACACATATAGATATATATATATATATATATATATATATATACATACATATATATATATATATAAATACATATATATATACAAATAAATATATATATATATATATACATATGTATATATATATATACACATATACATATATATATATGTGTATATATATATATATATATATATATATATATATATATATATATATATATATATATATATACATCCTGAAAGTATGCAAACAAAACTGTGTTAAGATAATTGATACTTCAAACTTGCATAAATAAATATTAAGGAATATAACATAACTTGGCTTCTGAGAGCTTCAAAATGTAATGAATAAAATGCTAAAGTTGTTGATAAACAAGCAATTATTTTAATAATTAAATATGGTCATTTTAAATTAATTATTATGATCATTTAAAATTAATGATTTCAAATATGTTTATTTTAATGTATAATTCTATGGCTGGATGTAATAAGGAGTCAGAAAAAATAAATAAAAATACAATTAATTTTGATGTTTTTAGCAAAATATAGTAAAAAAATTATTATTATTATTTTTTTAAATTAATAAATATATTTATTTTTAGGTAAGATAAACATAATAATACAATGCATCTCTAGTCTGGATGATTTAGTTCTTGTCACCCTGTTGTCATAAAGAAAAGGCTGTCCTCACTCAGGTCCGGCTGAAAATCGGGAGATTTTCGGGAGAATATTTGTCCCGGGAGGTTTTCGGGAGAGGCGCTGAATTTCGGGAGTCTCCCGGAAAATTCGGGAGGGTTTGTAAGTATGCATATAATAGTTACCATCAGCAATATGCCTCGGTCTATAATTTAGCCTGGCATTATTCCTTGCACCAATGCGACACTCTGCCACTTTGTCACGGAATCAAATCGCAAAGTCTTTATTTTAATATTTTCTTAGCAGTCACGCTCTAGCAGCGCTCCAGGCACTAATTTGGCAGGCCTGTATGGGACTAACAAGTGCAATAAAAGTGCTTGTTCAGTTAGTCGCGTTCCAAAAACAAGCTCTTTGAAGGTTGGCGAAACAATAGGATGTGTAGGATTGATTCGCTCTTATCCTCGCTGCTCTGGGACGAGAGGGTTTATTTGACAGGGGGGGAAAAAAAACTTTTATTATTGATACGTTTAGCGGATAAACATCATTAAAGCAGATGACTGGCCTTTGAAAATGTTTGAAGTCACTTCAAAGTAGGTGGCTAACAATGCTGAGAACATTTTACTTCCACATCCAATGCATCAACAATATTCCATTTACAATCCCTAACCCTGAATATTAACCAAGTATTAGCGATGTAAGCTATTTTTAGCCGCGCTTTGATCACAGAGGCTAACTCGCTTGTGTTGACATATCGAGCTGCTGCTGCATCGCCTCTGAGCTGGCGAAAGTTCATTCAAGGTTATGAATCGTGTCTCTCACCTGGATTGTAGAAGGTTGTGGACATAAACCCAGAAGTTGGGCAACTTTGACTTTCAATTTTAGACCCGGAGATAGCGAGGAAGACACGAAAAGACGCTCGTTTGTGTTGGAATAATTATGTATAAGTTATCACACAACTCTTATGCTTAAGGGCCGTTGCTATAGTTATTATCAATTCTGCTGAAGTTGTACTTTTCTATCTGTGCAAAGGGACAACTTGCAATCTTGGATTGCGAGTCGTCTCGTATCAGTGTGTTATGATCCGCTGCCCGGATCATATTCTGTTTGTTTTCAAGTCACTTGTGTTTTCAGCACCTCTTGAGTCTGTTTGCACAGAACGCGTCTGGGATCCGCTTCTTGAGGGGGGGGCTAGTGCAGGGTGCTTTGCTGGTGGGAGGGCACAGCTGCGCCCAGCCAGACAGCAACCTCCGGCCCGGCCGCCACCACCAGTCCTTCGGCATGCTAAGCCGCAACCCCCTGCCCGGCCACCGCCACCAGTCCTTCGGCGTGCTAAGCCGCAATCTCCTGCCCGGACGAGCCGCCTGCTCTGTCCACGCCAGCAGACGAGCCGCCTGCTCTGCCACTGGCTCCGCCCACGCCGGCGTTTCCTCCTTCTTCCACGGCGACGGCGACTCCTCCTGCTTCCACGGCGACGTCTGCTCTCTCCTCGTCTCCGGTGGGCTTTTCCAGGACGCCGCCACCTTCCTCGCCCTCATCGTCGTCTCAGCGACCTCGAGTGGTCTGGCTGCGCAAGCGGCACTCTCGGAGGTTTGTGTATGGACGCCAGTGGCGCAAACAGCAGCGACACCCGAGACGTAGTCGTAGAACTCTCCGGCTGCTGAACTTCTGGTGTCACTTACGCCCACCTTCTCGGCAGCCACGAATGTGGCCTCTCCGTGGTCGCCCGCCTCGCCTACGGCAGCGGCGTTCCATTCGCCGCCGCCACCTGACTCGTCCCCGGTGGATTCGGGGACACTTGGCCTGGCGACCCACCACCAAGTCCTCCCTCCACCCTCCCTTGACTCTTGAACTGTATTTTAGTGTTTTGGGTTTTATTTTTTCCAAGGGACATCTGGAATCTGTCCTTTAAGGGGGGAGTACTGTTATGATCCGCTGCCCGGATCATATTCTGTTTGTTTTCAAGTCACTTGTGTTTTCAGCACCTCTTGAGTTTGTTTGTTTCTGTTGCCATGACAACAGATTACAGTCACCTGCCTCTGGTTAGTGTTCCGGACGCGCACCTGTTGCCCGGGCACTAATCAGAGGGCTATTTAGTTTACGCGCTGGCGTCACTCGGTCTGTTGGTCTTGTTTGCTCCCATGCAACAAGTTACGTTCTTGGTTTCGCTCATAGTCTGCATTTTGATATTAGCATCTTTTGGCTACCCTTTTGTAGCCAAAAGGGTACTTTTATTTTGTTCGACAACTAAAATAAATAATTGATTCTCACCTGCAAGCCGCTTCCTGACATCCCTCTGCATCTTGAAAAGACGACCTCCGGCATCACAATGCCACGCAAGCGAAACACAGTGTTTGTGTCCAGACCCGGCTGCTGACTGCCAAGGGTGAACATCGAGTACCTTGACGCAGACAAATCAGAGACAGGGCGATATCATGACTGTCAGCACATTTCCATTTCTGAATAATCATATATTGTGTCTAACTGGGGTTGCTGAAATTACCCCTCCTTCCTTCGGAAGCAGCCTCAGTGATGTAACCACGGACCTCCTGAATTAATAGTGGAGCACGTGGGCTGTGCCTTAGAGCGTAGGTTGGAACTGTAACACAACGTTCACTATTCAAACTGTTACTACATCAACATTTTTCAACCGATTCTAAAAATTCCAACACCAAACAAATTAATACCATCTAGGACAATTGTGCTTGTATCAATATTTCCAAAAATCCCCAGTTTTACCAAAATTCCCAAATTTTCAGGAACTTCCCATTCAAATGACTGGACATATAGTTCTACAATGTCCAAAATTCTGAAAATGTTGCACTGTCTTTTTTACCCGATTCCGACCTTTGAACCATCCACACACACTACTCTTCCGATATATCAAACGAAAAAAACATTTTCCTTTTCCCCAAATTCCCGGTTTTCCCAGAATACCAGGAATTCCGAAATACTAATTTCAGTTCAAACTGTTACTATGTCAACATTTTTCAACCGATTCTAAAAATTCCAACACCAACCCATTAATATCATCTAGGACAATTGTGCTTGTATCAATATTTTCAAAAATCCCCAGTTTTCCCGAAATTCCCAAATAATCAGGACATTCACATTCCCATAGTTTTTTTTCATCAACAACAACAACACTACTCATCATAGCAGACTTCATGAGAGACAAAAAACATAATACAACAATCACTTACTGTGCAATGTCCGCTCTCACTGGGATGCTGACGTTTATATCTTCCCGTTTAGATGTAGAATCAATCATAATCCTTTCGGGTTAAAACTGTCAGGTTCAAACACTGATGACATCTATTAAACAGACAAGAAGCAAGGAATCATGCAGAGACAGAGTTCAATCTGGCTCAATGAGGAGAGACTTTTTGGGCTGTACTCTTAGTTACAGATCCAACCTACGCTCTAAGGTACAGTCCCACGTGCTCCTCTATTTATTTGGGAGGTCCCTGGTTACATCACTGAGGCTGTTGCTGAAAGAAGGGGGTAATTTCAGCAGCCCCAGTTAGACACAATATATGATTATTCAGAAATGGAAATGTGCTGACACTCGTGATATCGCCCTGTCTCCGTTTTGTCTGCGTCACGGTACTCGATGTTCGTCCTTGGCAGAAACACTGATATGAGACGACTCGCAATCTTTGGATTGCAAGTTGTCCCATTGCACAGATAGAAAAGTAAAACTTCCGCACAATTGATAATAACTATAGCAACGGCCTTTGAGCATAAGAGTTGTGTGATAATTTATGAATAATGAAATGTTTGCCTGATTTGAAGAGTAACTGTAGATGATACACGTGTGAATTTCTTGTAGTTCGCAGCTTAGTTCACCGGAGCCGAACAGCTGCTGCCGCGCGTAATAAATGCACTTTTCACCGTCTGCCATCGGCTCACATCGATTCTTGCCTTACTTAGAGTAATGCAATGAGTCCCCAGCTGCAAGCTCACACGTTACACCGTCAATTGATTTGTAGCCACTAATGTTCTTTTTGTCTGGTCAGGGGACCCGAAAGCCTCTGGGCTGGCGAAGGGGGGGTGGAGTGGCGCGGATAAAAGATCTAAAAAAAGGATCGACGTTAGTAAAACAAGAGCGGGCCCAGAAAAGGGCGACCATCCATAGATGTTGTGGAGGACAGATGCAATTTCACTCGGACACGCTGATATTCCCTAAAGGGCGGGTTGTAAGGGCGTGAGGGTGGAGTGAGGTGGGCAAGGCGCAGGGCAGATGGCTGAAGTGGAGGAGGAGGTACAGGGAGGACATTTAGATTGATGAGTCGTCACGCAGAAGGGAAAGAGCATGCAAGGATGAATGAGCGACCCACGGATGGAAGGTGGAGAGCGCCA
>NC_084577.2:27895086-27900086 GCF_033978685.3 Nerophis lumbriciformis | reverse complement strand
AATTGTAATCCTTTGTTTCGACACATGGCACCATCTTAAAAGGTATGCTAACTTTTCCGGTATCATCACGCCGACGTTAGCATTTAAATGCCGCCATCCTAGCAGTATGCGAATTTCACTGATGTCAGCTTGCTAACTTTAACATGCTAACATTTCATCGAATTTGTAATCCTTTGTTTAGACACTTGGCACCATCTTAAAAGGTATGCTAACTTTTCAGGTATCATCATGCCGACGTTAGCATTTAAATGCCGCCATCTTAGCAGTATGCTAATTTCAATTATGTCAGCATGCTAACTTTTGCATGTTAACATTTTATGCTAGCATTTCATCGAATTGTAATCCTTTGTTTCGACACATGGCACCATCTTTAAAGGTATGCTAACTTTTCCGGTTTCATCATGATGACGTTAGCATTTAAATGCCGCCATCCTAGCAGTATGCTAATTTTACTGATGTCAGCTTGCTAACTTTAGCATGCTAGCATTTCATCGAATTTGTAATCCTTTGTTTAGACACTTGGCACCATCCTAAAGGTATGCTAACTTTTTCGGTATCATCACGCCAACGTTAGCATTTAAATGCCGCCATCTTAACAGTATGCTAATTTCACTGATGTTTGCTTGCTAACTTTAGCATGCTAACATTTTATGCTAGCATTTCATCGAATTGTAATCCTTTGTTTCGACACATGGCACCATCTATAAAGGTATGCTAACTTTTCCGGTATCATCACGCCAGTGTTAGCATTTAAATGCCGCCATCCTAGCAGTATGCTAATTTTACTGATGTCAGCTTGCTAACTTTAGCATGCTAACATTTTATGCTAGCATTTCATCGAATTGTAATCCTTTGTTTAGACTCTTGGCACCATCTTAAAAGGTATGCTAACTTTTCCGGTATCATCACGCCGACGTTAGCATTTAAATGCCGCCATCCTAGCAGTATGCTAATTTTACTGATGTCAGCTTGCTAACTTTAGCATGCTAACATTTAATCGAATTTATAATCCTTTGTTTAGACTCTTGGCACCATCTTAAAAGGTACGCTAACTTTTCCGGTATCATCACGCCGACGTTAGCATTTAAATGCCGCCATCGTAGCAGTATGCTAATTTCACTGACGTTAGCTTGCTAACTTTAGCATGCTAACATTTCATCGAATTTGTAATCCTTTGTTTCAACACTTGGCACCATCTTTAAAGGTATGCTAACTTTTCCGGTATCATCACGCCAACGTTAGCATTTATAATGCCACCATCTTAGCAGTATGCTAATTTCACTGATGTTAGCTTGCTAACTTTAGCATGCTAACATTTTTCATCGAATTTGTAATCCTTTGTTTTATCTTAAAGGTACGCTCACTTTTCCGGTAGTATCGTGCCAACGTTAGCATAGCATATGCTAGTATTTTAGCTAATTATATTCATTAAAACCTAAAAATTTTATTTTTGGCTCCATCTTTTTTTCTTTTTTTTTCTCTCGATGATATCATGCTTACATTCTCACGTTTCATGCAAACATTTGAGCTATTTTTTTCCATCATTTTAACCTAAAAATCGTGAATTTTGACATATTTTTATTTCCATTTCGTAGTTAAGAGGGGAGGAGTATATTGACAGCTAGAATTCACGATTCTACGTCCTGAAAATATGCAAACAAAATTGTGTTTAGCTAATTGATACTTCAAACTTGCATGAATAAATCGTAAGGAATTTAACATAACTTGGCTTCTGAGAGCTTCAAAATGTAATGAATAAAATGCTAAAGTTGTTGATAAACAAGCAATTATTTTAATAATTAAATATGGTCATTTTAAATGAATTATTATGATCATTTAAAATTAATTATTTCAAAATGTTTATTTTAATGTATAATTCTAATGGCTGGGTGTAATAAGGAGTCAGAAAAAATACAAATAAAAATACAATTAATTTTGATGTTTTTAGCAAAATATAGTAAAAATGTATTTATTTTTTTTAATTTTTTTAATTAATAGATATATTTATTTTTAGGTAAGATAAACATAATAATACCATTCATCTCTAGTCTGGATGATTTAGTTCTTGTCACCCTGTCGTGAAAAAAGGCTGTCCTCACTCAGGTCCGCATGGAGCTGGAGGGGGGCGTGGCCTCCAGCTCCGGCTGAAAATCGGGAGATTTTCGGGAGAATATTTGTTCCTGGGAGGTTTTCGGGAGAGGCGCTGAATTTCGGGAGTCTCCCGGAAAATTCGGGAGGGGTTGGCAAGTATGCCCTGCAGGTAATAGTCACTTTTCCACCCCTTTAAAAGTTAAAGTTAAAGTACCAATGATTGTCACACACACACTAGGTGTGGCGAGATTATTCTCTGCATTTGACCCATCACCCTTGATCACCCCCTGGGAGGTGAGGGGAGCAGTGGGCAGCAGCGGTGGCCGCGCCCGGGAATCATTTTTGGTGATTTAACCCCCAATTCCAACCCTTGATGCTGAGTGCCAAACAGGGAGGTAATGGGTCCCATTTTTTTATAGTCTTTGGTATGACTCGGCCGGGGTTTGAACTCACAACCTACCGATCTCAGGGCGGACACTCTAACCACTAGGCCACTGAGTAGTATATATTAGGTATAGTTGTAAGTAAAAAAAAAAAAAAGGTCAAAGACAAAGCTATTCGGTTTCTTCACTGCCGATGTGGGGGGGTGGGCGCCACCTAAAATCTTGCCTAGGGCGCCAGATTGGTTAGGGCCGGGCCTGCTTACATTCTCACGTTTCATGCAAACATTTGAGCTATTTTTTTTCCATCATTTAAACCGAAAAATCGTGAATTTTGCCATATTTTTTTTATTTCCATCCTCCTGCTTCTCTTACGATCGTGCAGTGTACCTAATGTAGTGACCGTAAAGGCGCCGTATCTGCACGAAGGTGCCGATACCACTCGCTCGCAGTATCTGCCTTTTCTCCCCAGATGTGGAGAAATCCCCCCCGTTGGAATCGCGATGCGCGGCCGCAGTCAGACGTGCACCCGCACCGGCCGAGTCGGGAGGAGGGGGCGGAGTTTGACGCAAGCGCGGGATCCCCCCCCGTTATCACTTCTTCTTCTTCTTCTGATGCATGCGCGCGCATCCGAGACCTTTTTTTTTTTTTTTTTAAATTTATTTATTTAAACAAGCCGGTGCGCGTGCGTGCGTGTCAGCGTGCGCGCGCGTGTGTGTGCGTAAAAGGGCGGCGCGCATGTCCAGTTCCTCCATGCAGTCTGCGCTCCAAGCCCGCCAATCTTGCAACGACTTTTTTTTTTTTCCCGCGCCCCCTCCCCGCGCTTTCTTCCCGCCTTCGCCCCGGTCCGTGTCCACACCGGACACGGTGCACGCCACGGCACCGTACGGAATATGACTCTCACCCCGGACTGTCCGCACTCGGCACGGGAGCGTCGTTCCTCCTCTTCGTCCTCTTCATCCTCTTCCTCTTCTCATGTCTTTCCCGCCCCTTTTTCCCGCCACGGATGTCTCTCAACACTTTGTGAGGGACGCGGGTCAGGCAAGATGAGGATTAATCTTTTCTTCTGGCACTTTCTGGGCTGCTGTTCCGTCCTCTGGGGCTCGGCGACGGGAGCCTTCCCCAGCTCGGTGCAGATCGGTGAGTTGTGGACGCGTTTTTTTTTTTACGCACCGTTTTTTGGGACGGCATCTTCACGTAATGCAATCATTTGGGGGGATTAATCGCGATTAATCGCGTGGATGTTGACCGAAATGAGCTTTTTCCTTCTTCAGTGTTTAGACACTGCAGTCTCTCTCTCTCTCCCCCCCCCCCTCCTCTCTCTCTCATCCCTCGTCTCGCGCGTCTCACACCAGCACGTGACAAAGTGATAAAGTTCGCAAGAGATGCTACCTCACTCACGCTAACGTCGGCATGATATTACCGGAAAAAAGTTAAGACGTCGCCAAGTGTCGAAACAAAAAGGATTACAAATTCGATGAAATGCTAGCGTAAAATGTTAGCATGCTAAAGTTAGCACGCTAACGTCAGTGAAAGTAGCATGCTGCTAAGATGGCGGCATTTAAATGCTAACGTTGGCGTGATGATACCGGAAAAGTTCACATACCTTTAAGATGGTGCCAAGTGTCTAAACAAAGGATTACAAATTCGATGAAATGTTAGCATGCTAAAGTTAGCACGCTAACATCAGTGAAATTAGCATACTGCTAAGATGGCGGCATTTAAATGCTAACGTTGGCGTGATGATACCGGAAAAGTGAGCATACCTTTTAAGATGGTGCCAAGAGTCTAAACAAAGGATTACAAATTCCGATTAAATGTTAGCGTGCTAAAGTTAGCACGCTAACATCAATGAAATTAGCATACTGCTAAGATGGCGGCATTTAAATGCTAAAGTTGGCGTGATGATACCAGAAAAGTGAGCATACCTTTAAAGATGGTGCCAAGTGTCGAAACAAAGGATTACAATTTCGATGAAATGTTAGCATGCTAAAGTTAGCACGCTAACATCAGTGAAATTAGCATACTGCTAAGATGACGGTGTAGAAGAAAAAAAAACTATGTTTAGGTTCCGATGAGTAAAAATGGGCTCAACTGGTAGCATAAAACGATAGCATTCAAATGTTAGCATGCTACTATATAATAAGATAGCATACTTCCACGATTTGTAGGTTCTAATGAATGTAAATAGTTAAAATACTATTATGATACTACCGGAAAAGTTAGCATACCTTTTGAAATGGTGCCAAGTGTCTAAACAAAGTATTACAAATTCCGATTAAATGTTAGCATGCTAAAGTTAGCAAGCTAACGTCAGTGAAATTAGCATGCTGCTAAGATGGCGGCATTTAAATGCTAACGTTGGCGTGATGATACCGGAAAAGTTCACATACCTTTAAGATGGTGCCAAGTGTCTAAACAAAGGATTATAAATTCGATGAAATTTTAGCATGCTAAAGTTAGCAAGCTAACGTCAGTGAAATTAGCATACTGCTACGATGGCGGTATTTAAATGCTAACGTTGGCGTG
>NC_084577.2:27855086-27890086 GCF_033978685.3 Nerophis lumbriciformis | reverse complement strand
TGTAAATAAATGAACACTGAAATTCAAGTATTTCTTTTATTTATATATACATATATATATATATAATAAAATAAATAAACCACCATTCTCACATTTTTCAACTGATTCAAACCATTCCACCTTCAACACATTCCACTGTCCTGGAAATTCAAACTACCTCTTTTCCAAGCTGAAAAAAATTCCAGGATTTTCCAAAATTCCTGGTTTTCCAAAGCCCTATTTCCACCCTTTTTTCTGGCGACTTTTCCTCCCACATTTTTCAACGCATTTCAACCGTTCCACCGTCAACACATTCCACTGTCCTGGAAATTCAAATTACCTCTTTTCCAAGCTGAAAAAAATTCCAGGATTTTTCCAAAATTCCTGGTTTTCCAAAGCCCTATTTCCACCCTTTTTTCTGGCGACTATTCCTCCCACATTATTCAACGCATTTCAACCGTTCCCCCGTTAACACATTCCTCATAATTAGGGAAAAAAAAACAAAGTTGTTTTCTGAACTTGAAAAATTCCCGGTTTTCCCGAAATTCCAGGAATTCCGTAATACGATTTCTCAATTCAACATGTTACTACTTCAACATTTCTCGACCGATTTGAAAAATTCCTACACCAACCATTTCAACTCATTCAGACTATTTAACTTTTTTTTTACCATTTTCCAAAAAATTCCCGCTTTTCCCGAAATTCCAGGAATTCCGTAATACGATTTCTCAATTCAACATGTTACTACTTCAACATTTCTCGACCGATTTGAAAAATTCCTACACCTACCATTTCAACTCATTCAGACTATTTAACTTTTTTTTTACCATTTTCCAAAAAATTCCCGCTTTTCCCGAAATTCCAGGAATTCCGTAATACGATTTCTCAATTCAACATGTTACTACTTCAACATTTCTCGACCGATTTGAAAAATTCCTACACCAACCATTTCAACTCATTCAGACTATTTAACTTTTTTTTTACCATTTTCCAAAAAATTCCCGCTTTTCCCGAAATTCCAAATTTTTTGGAAATTCCCACATTCAACCCTTAACTCAACAATGAGTAGATGAGTGTTATGTGTGTGTATATGTGTAAATAAATGAACACTGAAATTCAAGTGTTTCTTTTATTTATATATACATATATATATATATATAATAAAATAAATAAACCACCATTCCCACATTTTTCAACTGATTCAAACCATTCCACCTTCAACACATTCCACTGTCCTGGAAATTCAAACTACCTCTTTTCCAAGCTGAAAAAAATTCCAGGATTTTCCAAAATTCCTGGTTTTCCAAAGCCCTATTTCCACCCTTTTTTCTGGCGACTATTCCTCCCACATTTTCATCGCATTTCAACCGTTCCACCGTCAACACATTCCACTGTCCTGGAAATTCAAACTACCTCCTTTCCAAGCTGAAAAAAAATTCCAGGATTTTCCAAAATTCCTGGTTTTCCAAAGCCCTATTTCCACCCTTTTTTTCTGGCGACTTTTCCTCCCACATTTTTCAACGCATTTCAACCGTACCACCGTCAACACATTCCTCATAATTAGGGGAAAAAAAACAAAGTTGTTTTCTGAACTGGAAAAATTCCCGGTTTTCCCGAAATTCCAGGAATTCCGTAATACGATTTCTCAATTCAACATGTTACTACTTCAACATTTCTCGACCGATTTGAAAAATTCCTACACCAACCATTTCAACTCATTCAGACTATTTTAAGTTTTTTCCCATTTTCCAAAAAATTCCCGCTTTTCCCGAAATTCCAAATTTTTAGTAAATTCCCATTGAAATCAATGGGACATTCTCCAAAGTTCCACAACTCCCACATTTTTCATCTGATTCAAAACGTTCCAACCTCTAAATATTCAGCCTGTTTGGGAATTGTGTGCTCTACTTCAACGATTCTAAAAAAAAATTCCAGGATTTTCCAAAATTCCTGGTTTTCCAAAGCCCTATTTCCACCCTTTTTTTCTGGCGACTTTTCCTCCCACATTTTTTAACGCATTTCAACCGTTCCACCGTCAACACATTCCACTGTCCTGGAAATTCAAACTACCTCTTTTCCAAGCTGAAAAAAATTCCGGGATTTTCCAAAATTCCTGGTTTTCCAAAGCCCTATTTCCACCCCTTTTTTCTGGCGACTTTTCCTCCCACATTTTTCAACGCATTTCAACCGTTCCACCGTCAACACATTCCTCATAATTAGGGGAAAAAAAACAAAGTTGTTTTCTGAACTGGAAAAATTCCCGGTTTTCCCGAAATTCCAGGAATTCCGTAATACGATTTCTCAATTCAACATGTTACTACTTCAACATTTCTCGACCGATTTGAAAAATTCCTACACCAACCATTTCAACTCATTCAGACTATTTTAAGTTTTTTACCATTTTCCAAAAAATTCCCGCTTTTCCCGAAATTCCAAATGTTTGGGAAATTCCCATTGAAATCAATGGGACATTCTCCAAAGTTCCACAACTCCCACATTTTTCATCTGATTCAAAACGTTCCAACCTCTAAATATTCAGCCTGTTTGGGAATTGTGTGCTCTACTTCAACGATTCTAAAAAAAAATTCCAGGATTTTCCAAAATTCCTGGTTTTCCAAAGCCCTATTTCCACCCTTTTTTCTGGCGACTTTTCCTCCCACATTTTTCAACGCATTCCAACCGTTCCACCGTCAACACATTCCTCATAATTAGGAAAAAACAAACAAAGTTGTTTTCTGAACTGGAAAAATTCCCGGTTTTCCCGAAATTCCAGGAATTCCGTAATACGATTTCTCAATTCAACATGTTACTACTTCAACATTTCTCGACCGATTTGAAAAATTCCTACACCAACCATTTCAACTCATTCAGACTATTTTAAGTTTTTTCCCATTTTCCAAAAAATTCCCGCTTTTCCCGAAATTCCAAATTTTTGGTAAATTCCCATTGAAATCAATGGGACATTCTCCAAAGTTCCACAACTCCCACATTTTTCATCTGATTCAAAACGTTCCAACCTCTAAATATTCAGCCTGTTTGGGAATTGTGTGCTCTACTTCAACGATTCTAAAAAAAAATTCCAGGATTTTCCAAAATTCCTGGTTTTCCAAAGCCCTATTTCCACCCTTTTTTTCTGGCGACTTTTCCTCCCACATTTTTCAACGCATTTCAACCGTTCCACCGTCAACACATTCCTCATAATTAGGGGGGAAAAAAAACAAAGTTGTTTTCTGAACTGGAAAAATTCCCGGTTTTCCCGTAATTCCAGGAATTCCGTAATACGATTTCTCAATTCAACATGTTACTACTTCAACATTTCTCGACCGATTTGAAAAATTCCTACACCAACCATTTCAACTCATTCAGACTATTTAACTTTTTTTTTACCATTTTCCAAAAAATTCCCGCTTTTCCCGAAATTCCAAAATTTTTTGGAAATTCCCACATTCAACCCTTAACTCAACAATGAGTAGATGAGTGTTATGTGTGTGTATATGTGTAAATAAAGCTGACATCAGTGAAATTAGCATACTGCTAAGATGGCGGCATTTAAATGCTAACGTTGGCGTGAAGATACCAGAAAAGTGAGCATACCTTTAAGATGGTGCCAAGTGTCTAAACAAAGGATTACACATTCCGATGAAATGTTAGCATGCTAAAGTTAGCAAGCTAACATGCGTGAAATTAGCATACTGCTAAGATGGCGGCGTAGAAGAAAAAAAATACTATGTTTAGGTTCCGATGAATAAAAATGGGCTCAACTGGTAGCATAAAACGATAGCATTCAAATGTTAGCATGCTACTATATAGTAAGTTAGCATACTTCCACAATTTTTAGGTTCTAATGAATAGTTAAAATACTATTATGCTAAAGTTAGCATGATACTACCGGAAAAGTTAGCATACCTTTTAAGATGGTGCCAAGTGTCTAAACAAAGGATTACAAATTCCAAAGAAATGTTAGCATGCTAAAGTTAGCAAGCTGACATCAGTGAAATTAGCATACTGCTAAGATGGCGGCATTTCAATGCTAACGTTGGCATGATGATACCAAGATACCAAGTGTCTAAACAAAAGATTACAAATTCTATGAAATGCTAGCATGAAACGCTAGCATGCGAAAGTTAGCAAGCTAACATCAGTGAAATTTCTCAATTCAACATGTTACTACTTCAACATTTCTCGACCGATTTGAAAAATTCCTACACCAACCATTTCAACTCATTCAGAACATTTAACTTTTTTTTTTACCATTTTCCAAAAAATTCCCGCTTTTCCCGAAATTCCAAATTTTTGGGAAATTCCCACATTCAACCCTTAACTCAACAATGAGTATATGAGTGTTATGTGTGTGTATATGTGTAAATAAATGAACACTGAAATTCAAGTATTTCTTTTATTTATATATACATATATATATATATATATAATAAAATAAATAAACCACCATTCCCACATTTTTCAACTGATTCAAACCATTCCACCTTCAACACATTCCACTGTCCTGGAAATTCAAATTACCTCTTTTCCAAGCTGAAAAAAATTCCAGGATTTTTCCAAAATTCCTGGTTTTCCAAAGCTCTATTTCCACCCTTTTTTCTGGCGACTTTTCCTCCCACATTTTTCAACGCATTTCAACCGTTCCACCGTCAACACATTCCACTGTCCTGGAAATTCAAATTACCTCTTTTCCAAGCTGAAAAAAATACCAGGATTTTCCAAAATTCCTGGTTTTCCAAAGCCCTATTTCCACCCTTTTTTCTGGTGACTTTTCCTCCCACATTTTTCAACACATTTCAACCGTTCCACCGTCAACACATTCCACTGTCCTGGAAATTCAAATGACCTCCTTTCCAAGCTGAAAAAAATTCCAGGATTTTCCAAAATTCCTGGTTTTCCAAAGCCCCATTTCCACCCTTTTTTTCTGGCGACTTTTCCTCCCACATTTTTCAACGCATTTCAACCGTTCTACCGTCAACACATTCCTCATAATTAGGGGGGGAAAAAACAAAGTTGTTTTCTGAACTGGAAAAATTCCCGGTTTTCCCGAAATTCCAGGAATTCCGTAATACGATTTCTCAATTCAACATGTTACTACTTCAACATTTCTCGACCGATTTGAAAAATTCCTACACCAACCATTTCAACTCATTCAGACTATTTTAAGTTTTTTCCCATTTTCCAAAAAATTCCCGCTTTTCCCGAAATTCCAAATTTTTGGTAAATTCCCATTGAAATCAATGGGACATTCTCCAAAGTTCCACAACTCCCACATTTTTCATCTGATTCAAAACGTTCCAACCTCTAAATATTCAGCCTGTTTGGGAATTGTGTGCTCTACTTCAACGATTCTAAAAAAAAAATTCCAGGATTTTCCAAAATTCCTGGTTTTCCAAAGCCCTATTTCCACCCTTTTTTTCTGGCGACTTTTCCTCCCACATTTTTCAACGCATTTCAACCGTTCCCCCGTCAACACATTCCTCATAATTAGGGGAAAAAAAACAAAGTTGTTTTCTGAACTGGAAAAATTCCCGGTTTTCCCGAAATTCCAGGAATTCCGTAATACGATTTCTCAATTCAACATGTTACTACTTCAACATTTCTCGACCGATTTGAAAAATTCCTACACCAACCATTTCAACTCATTCAGACTATTTAACTTTTTTTTTACCATTTTCCAAAAAATTCCCGCTTTTCCCGAAATTCCAAATGTTTTGGAAATTCCCACATTCAACCCTTAACTCAACAATGAGTAGATGAGTGTTATGTGTGTGTATATGTGTAAATAAAGCTGACATCAGTGAAATTAGCATACTGCTAAGATGGCGGCATTTAAATGCTAACGTTGGCGTGAAGATACCAGAAAAGTGAGCATACCTTTAAGATGGTACCAAGTGTCTAAACAAAGGATTACACATTCCGATGAAATGTTAGCATGCTAAAGTTAGCAAGCTAACATGCGTGAAATTAGCATACTGCTAAGATGGCGGCGTAGAAGAAAAAAAAAACTATGTTTAGGTTCCGATGAATAAAAATGGGCTCAACTGGTAGCATAAAACGATAGCATTCAAATGTTAGCATGCTACTATATAGTAAGTTAGCATACTTCCACAATTTTTAGGTTCTAATGAATGTAAATAGTTAAAATACTATTATGCTAAAGTTAGCATGATACTACCGGAAAAGTTAGCATACCTTTTAAGATGATGCCAAGTGTCTAAACAAAGGATTACAAATTCCAAAGAAATGTTAGCATGCTAAAGTTAGCAAGCTGACATCAGTGAAATTAGCATACTGCTAAGATGGCGGCATTTCAATGCTAACGTTGGCATGATGATACCAAGATACCAAGTGTCTAAACAAAGGATTACAAATTCTATGAAATGCTAGCATGAAACGCTAGCATGCGAAAGTTAGCAAGCTAACATCAGTGAAATTTCTCAATTCAACATGTTACTACTTCAACATTTCTCGACCGATTTGAAAAATTCCTACACCAACCATTTCAACTCATTCAGACTATTTAACTTTTTTTTTTTACCATTTTCCAAAAAATTCCCGCTTTTCCCGAAATTCCAAATTTTTTGGAAATTCCCACATTCAACCCTTAACTCAACAATGAGTAGATGAGTGTTATGTGTGTGTATATGTGTAAATAAATGAACACTGAAATTCAAGTATTTCTTTTTTTTATATATACATATATATATATATAATAAAATAAATAAACCACCATTCCCACATTTTTCAACTGATTCAAACCATTCCACCTTCAACACATTCCACTGTCCTGGAAATTCAAACTACCTCTTTTCCAAGCTGAAAAAAAATTCAAGGATTTTCCAAAATTCCTGGTTTTCCAAAGCCCTATTTCCACCCTTTTTTTCTGGCGACTTTTCCTCCCACATTTTTCAACGCATTTCAACCGTTCCACCGTCAACACATTCCTCATAATTAGGAAAAAAAAAACAAAGTTGTTTTCTGAACTGGAAAAATTCCCGGTTTTCCCGAAATTCCAGTAATTCCGTAATACGATTTCTCAATTCAACATGTTACTACTTCAACATTTCTCGACCGATTTGAAAAATTCCTACACCAACCATTTCAACTCATTCAGACTATTTTAAGTTTTTTCCCATTTTCCAAAAAATTCCCGCTTTTCCCGAAATTCCAAATTTTTGGGAAATTCCCATTGAAATCAATGGGACATTCTCCAAAGTTCCACAACTCCCACATTTTTCATCTGATTCAAAACGTTCCAACCTCTAAATATTCAGCCTGTTTGGGAATTGTGTGCTCTACTTCAAGGATTCTAAAAAAAAATTCCAGGATTTCAGTTCAACTTCAGCATTGGAGCATTCACACGCAATTCCTTCAGGAATTGCCTCTTCCAGTTTCGTGTTAATAACTGCTTACTTCCTGCTGTCACGCCCTTCCATCCACACGTTACTTCTTGGCGTTGTTCCAAGCTAGCTTAGCGATTAGCTTGCCCGCTCCTGCCTGCTCTGCCTTTGTGTGTATCACCCGACATTCCGACTCCAGAGATCACTGCGCAGGCCGAGACCGCTTCCGCGTACTATTTAGTCACGCCGCTCGATTCCACCTTTTGATTTTGCGCGTGTGTGTATTCGTGCCACTTTATTTAATTTGCAGCGACAACAAAAAAGTCATATTTTATTCATTTTTCACTTCATTTGCATAGTTGCTGGTGTCAGATTACAACGTCTCCGGCTTAGTGAACAAAAGGAGCCCCCGTGGGACCCCAGTGTGAGTTTGTAAAAGCTTCCCTTTGCACGGAGCCGAGGCGCCGATACTTCAATTACACGTTTTCTTTCTTTCTTTTTCTTAATTTTGCTGCCTGCTTGACTTTGCCAAATTTCGTCCACGTCTCCTCGTTTTGTCAGACAGGATACGAGCGTCTGGTTTTCAAAGGCCAACTGACACTTTGTATCCACGTGGTCGTTCTTATTCTTTGTGCTCGGCCTCTGCTCTTCTCCCATGTGCTTGACATTTTTACCATTTGCCCTTCGTCTGTTTTCTTTATCTCATTATCTTTTTGACTGCTGACCTCTGGCCGAAAGGTTCTTCTTGCTCTTACGTATCTCTCGCTTCCTCTGGTTTCATCACTGCACTGCGCAGCATTGGGATCCATGGCTCAGGCAAGGGTTGATGCAGCGTTTCATTTATTTCTTTATTTGTGGAAGTCTGTCACAAATGCAGACTTGGCCCTTGCTCATGAATACAAAATAAATCAAATAGACCACTTATTACTCTTTTAGGTGCAAATGCATACAGTCACGTCCTCCCCAATGCTCCGACCCACCATCGGAAATCTCAGGAAGATCAGAGCATGTGGAAGGAAGTTATGACTGTTATCATTTTCCACCACGGCAGTCATGCAGTGGCACCCTACCCAATGTCTCGACCCACCATCAAACATCTCAGGAAGATAAGGAAAGTTATAACTGTTTTCATCACCCACAGCAGTCCTGCAGTGGCATCCCACCGAATGTCCCGACCCACCATCAAAAATCTCAGGAAGATAAGGGCATGTGGAAGGAAGTTATGACTGTTTTCATCGCCCACAGCAGTCCTGCAGTGGCATCCCACCCAGTGACCCGACCTACCATCAAAAATGTCAGGAAGATAAGAGCATTTGGAAGGAAGTTATGACTGTTATCATTTTCCACCGCAAGGGGGCGATAGTGGCATCCCACCCAATGTCCCGACCTACCATCAAAAATTTCAGGAAGATAAGAGCATGTGGAAGGAAGTTCTGACTGTTTTCATTTTCCACCGCAAGGGGGCGATAGGGGCATCCCACCTAATGACCCGACCTACCATCAAAAATTTCAGGAAGATAAGAGCATGTGGAAGGAAGTTATGACTGTTATCATTTTCCACTGCAAGGGGGCCATAGTGGCATCCCACCCAACGCCCCGACCCACCATCAAAAATCTTAGGAAAATCAGAGCATGTGGAAGAAAGTTATGATCGTTGCCATTTCCCACCGCAAGGGGGCGTTAATAGCGCCAGAGCAGTCATGCAGTGGCATCCCACCCAATGTCCTGACCCACCATCAAAAATCTCAGGAAGATAAGAACATGTAGAAGAAAGTTATGACTGTTTTCATCGCCCACAGCAGTCCTGCAGTGGCATCCCACCCAGTGACCCGACCTACCATCAAAAATGTCAGGAAGATAAGAGCATGTGGAAGGAAGTTATGCCTGTTGTCATTGTCAACCGCAGAGGGGCGATAATGGCATCCCACTCAATGCCCTGACCCACCATCAAAAAATTTCACAAAGATCAGAGCATGGAAAAGAAAGTTATGACTGTTATCGTTTTCCACCGCAAGGATGCGATAGTGGCATTCCACACAATGTCCCGACCCACCATCAAAAATCTCAGGAAAATCAGAGCATGTGGAAGAAAGTTATGACCGTTACCATTTCCCACCGCAAGGGGGCGTTAATAGTGCCAGAGCAGTCATGCAGTGGCATCCCACCCAATGTCCCGACCCACCATCAAAAATCTCAGGAAGATAAGAACATGTAGAAGAAAGTTATGACTGTTTTCATCGCCCACAGCAGTCCTGCAGTGGCATGCCACCCAATGACCCGACCTACCATCAAAAATTTCAGGAAGATAAGAGCATGTGGAAGGAAGTTATGACTGTTGTCATTTTCAACCACAGGGGGGCGATAATGGCATCCCACTCAATGCCCTGACCCACCATCAAAAAATCTCACAAAGATCAGAGCATGGAAAATAATGTTATGACTGTTATCGTTTTCCACTGCAAGGATGCGATAGTGGCATTCCACCCAATGTCTCGACCTACCATCAAAAATTTCAGGAAAATCAGAGCATGTGGAAGAAAGTTATGACCGTTACCATTTCCCACCGCAAGGGGGCGTTAATAGCACCAGAGCAGTCATGCAGTGGCATCCCACCCAATGTCTCGACCCACCATCAAAAATCTCAGGAAGATAAGAACATGTAGAAGAAAGTTATGACTGTTTTCATCGCCCACAGCAGTCCTGCAGTGGCTTCCCACCCAATGACCCGACCTACCATCAAAAAATTCAGGAAGATCAGAGCATGTGGAAGAAAGTTATGACTGTTATCATTTTCAACCGCAAGGGCGCGATAGTGGCATCCCACCCAATGTCCCGACCAACCATCAAAAATCTCAGGAAGATCAGAGCATGTTTAAGAAAGTTATGACTGTTATCATTTTCAACCGCAAAGGGGCAATGGTGGCATCCCACCCAATGTCCTGACACACCATCAAATATCTCAGGAAGATCAAAGCATGTGGAAGAAAGTAATGACTCCTATCATTTTCGACCGCAGGGGGGCGATAATGGCATCCCAGCCAATGTCCCGACCCACCATCAAAAATTACAGGAAATTCAGAGCATGTGGAAGAAAGTTATGACCGCTACCATTTCCCACCGCAAGAGGGCGTTAATAGCGCCAGAGCAGTCATGCAGTGGCATCCCACCCAATGTCCCGACCCACCATCAAAAATCTCAGAAAGATAAGAACATATAGAAGAAAGTTATGACTGTTTTCATTGCCCACAGCAGTCCTGCAGTGGCATCCCACCCAATGACCCGACCTACCATCAAAGATTTCAGGAAGATAAGAGCATGTGGAAGGAAGTTATGACTGTTATCATTTTCCACCGCAAGGGGGCGATAGTGGCATCCCACCCAATGTCCCGACCAACCATCAAAATTCTCAGGAAGATCAGAGCATGTGGAAGAAAGTTATGACTGTTGTCATTTTCAACCGCAGGGGGGCGATAATGGCATCCCACTCAATGCCCTGACCCACCATCAAAAAATCTCACAAAGATCAGAGCATGGAAAAGAAAGTCATGACTGTTCTCGTTTTCCACCGCAAGGATGCGATAGTGGCATTCCACCCAATGTCCCGACCCACCATCAAAAATCTCAGGAAAATCAGAGCATGTGGAAGAAAGTTATGACCGTTGCCATTTCCCACCGCAAGGGGGCGTTAATAGCGCCAGAGCAGTCATGCAGTGGCATCCCACCCAATGTCCCGACCCACCATCAAAAATCTCAGGAAGATAAGAACCTGTAGAAGAAAGTTATGACTGTTTTCATCGCCCACAGCAGTCCTGCAGTGGCATCCCACCCAATGACCCGACCTACCATCAAAAAATTCAGGAAGATAAGAGCATGTGGAAGGAAGTTATGACTGTTGTCATTTTCAACCACAGGGGGGGGCGATAATGGCATCCCACTCAATGCCCTGACCCACCATCAAAACATCTCACAAAGACCAGAGCATGGAAAAGAAAGTTATGACTGTTATCGTTTTCCACCGCAAGGATGCGATAGTGGCATTCCACCCAACGTCCCGACCCACCATCACAAATCTCAGGAAAATCAGAGCATGTGGAAGAAAGTTATGACCGTTACCATTTCCCACCGCAAGGGGGCGTTAATAGCGCCAGAGCAGTCATGCAGTCTAAGTCAGGTCGGGCTTATACCGCCACGGGTAAGATGTACCCCCGTGCTACCCGCCGCATTCGGGCAGATGGGGCTCGTAAACCTGGTAAGGCAGCCCATCTTGGAGAAGGAAATCTCCAATCTCAAAACCACCGCTGCCTTGCGGTCAACCCACTTGAGGGTAAGGCTAAGAGAGTGAACCCCGACAGAAAATCAGGAGTCGGAGTCCTGAAGGCGGTTTGATGTTATAGCGTCATTCCGGCAACTCCTGCGGCGTCGCTGGTGCCAAGTTGTATCGACACTCGTGGCTCCCTTGGATCCACCAGCCATGCGGAGAGGGGGGGGGGGGGGCTTGCTGCCTGGACAACAGCTTGCCCTCCATAGTTCCATGCCCAGGCAATGTAGATCCACTGGAGAGGTGACTCCAGCAGATACCGGTTCTAAGCCCATCCGATTGGCGAAGGAAACAGGTACCAGGGGCCATCTCCGTCCGTGGGAGGGACCATCCCAGTGAGCCCCCCCCCCCCCCCCCACTTTTTGGATCTACCCCATCGTCTCCCGAGACGGAAGGATGCCGACGACGAGTCATGCAGTGGCATCCCACCCAATGTCCCGACCCACCATCAAAAATCTCAGGAAGATAAGAACCTGTAGAAGAAAGTTATGACTGTTTTCATCGCCCACAGCAGTCCTGCAGTGGCATCCCACCCAATGACCCGACCGACCATCAAAAAATTCAGGAAGATAAGAGCATGTGGAAGGAAGTTATGACTGTTATCATTTTCCACCGCAAGGGGGCGATAGTGGCATCCCACCCAATGTCCCGACCCACCATCATAAATTTCAGGAAGATCAGAGCATGTTGAAGAAAGTTATGACTCTTACCATTTTCAACCGCAAGGGGGCAATGGTGGCATCCCACCCAATGTCCCGGCCCACCATCAAATATCTCAGGAAGATCAAAGCATGTGGAAGAAAGTAATGACTCTTATCATTTTCAACCGCAATGGGGTGATAATGGCATCCCAGCCAATGTCCCGACCCACCATCAAACATTTCATGAAATTCAGAGCATGTGGAAGAAAGTTATGACTGTTACCATTTTCAACCGCAACGGGGCAATAGTGGCATTCCACCCAATGTCCGGACCCACCAACAAAAAACTCAGGAAGATCAGAGCATGTTTAAGAAAGTTATGACTGTTATCATTTTCAACCGCAAGGGGGAAATGGTGGCATCCCACCCAATGTCCCGACCCACCATCAAATATCTCAGGAAGATCAAAGCATGTGGAAGAAAGTAACGACTCTTATCATTTTCAACCGCAAGGGGGGCGATAATGTCATCCCAGACAATGTCCCGACCCACCATCAAAAATGTCAGGAAATTCAGAGCATGTGGAAGAAAGTTATGACTGTTACCATTTTCAACCGCAACGGGGCAATAGTGGCATTCCACCCAATGTCCGGACCCACCAACAAAAAACTCAGGAAGATCAGAGCATGTTTAAGAAAGTTACGACTGTTATCATTTTCAACCGCAAGGGGGCGATAATGGCATCCTGCCCAAAGCCCTGGCCCACCATCAACAATTTCAGGAAAATCAGTGCTTGTGGAAGAAAGTTATGACCGTTGCCATTTCCCACCGCAAGGGGCGTTAATAGCGCCAGAGCAGTCATGCAGTGGCATCCCACCCAATGTCCCAACCCACCATCAAAAATCTCAGGAAGATAAGAACATGTAGAAGAAAGTTATGACTGTTTTCATCGCCCACAGCAGTCCTGCAGTGGCATCCCACCCAATGTCCCGACCCACCATCAAAAATCTCAGGAAGATAAGAGCATGTAGAAGAAAGTTATGACTGTTTTCATCGCCCACAGCAGTCCTGCAGTGGCATCCCACCCAATGACCCGACCTACCATCAAAAATGTCAGGAAGATAAGAGCATGTGGAAGGAAGTTATGACTGTTATCATTTTCCACCGCAAGGGGGCAATAGTGGCATCCCACCCAATGACCCGACCTACCATCAAAAATTTCAGGAAGATAAGAGCATGTGGAAGGAAGTTCTGACTGTTATCATTTTCCGCCGCAAGGGGGCGATAGTGGCATCCCACCCAATGTCCCGACCCACCATTAAAAATCTCAGGAAGATCAGAGCATGTGGAAGAAAGTTATGACTGTTATCATTTTCCACCGCAAGGGGGCCATAGTGGCATCCCACCCAATGTCCCAACCCACCATCAAAAATTTCAGGAAGATGAGAGCATGTGGAAGAAAGTTATGACTGTTGTCATTTTCAACCGTAGGGGGGCGATAATGGCATCTCACTCAATGCTCTGACCCACCATCAAAAAATCTCACAAAGATCAGAGCATGGAAAAGAAAGTTATGACTGTTATCGTTTTCTACCGCAAGGATGCGATAGTGACATTCCACACAATGTCCCGACCCACCATCAAAAATCTCAGGAAAATCAGAGCATGTGGAAGAAAGTTATGACCGTTACCATTTCCCACCGCAAGGGGACGTTAATAGCGCCAGAGCAGTCATGCAGTCTAAGTCAGGTCGGGCTTATACCGCCACGGGTAAGATGTACCCCCGTGCTACCCGCCGCATTCGGGCAGATGGGGCTCGTAAACCTGGTAAGGCAGCCCATCTTGGAGAAGGAAATCTCCAATCTCAAAACCACCGCTGCCTTGCGGTCAACCCACTTGAGGGTAAGGCTAAGAGAGTGAACCCCGACAGAAAATCAGGGGTCGGAGTCCTGAAGGCGGTTTGATGTTATAGCGTCATTCCGGCAACTCCTGCGGCGTCGCTGGTGCCAAGTTGTATCGACACTCGTGGCTCCCTTGGATCCACCAGCCATGCGGAGAGGGGGGGGATTGCTGCCTGGACAACAGCTTGCCCTCCATAGTTCCATGCCCAGGCCATGTAGATCCACTTGAGAGGTCACTCCAGCAGATACCGGTTCTAAGCCCATCCGATTGGCGAAGGAAACAGGTACCAGGGGCCATCTCCGTCCGTGGGAGGGACCATCCCAGTGAGCCCCCCCCCCCCCAACTTTTTGGATCTACCCCATCGTCTCTCGAGACGGAAGGATGCCGACGACGAGTCATGCAGTGGCATCCCACCCAATGTCCCGACCCACCATCAAAAATCTCAGGAAGATAAGAACCTGTAGAAGAAAGTTATGACTGTTTTCATCGCCCACAGCAGTCCTGCAGTGGCATCCCACCCAATGACCCAACCGACCATCAAAAAATTCAGGAAGATAAGAGCATGTGGAAGGAAGTTATGACTGTTATAATTTTCCACCGCAAGGGGGCGATAGTGGCATCCCACCCAATGTCCCGGCCCACCATCAAATATCTCAGGAAGATCAGAGCATGTGGAAGAAAATTATGACTGTTACCATTTTCAACCGCAAGGGGGCAATGGTGGCATCCCACCCAATGTCCCGGCCCACCATCAAATATCTCAGGAAGATCAAAGCATGTGGAAGAAAGTAATGACTCTTATCATTTTCAACCGCAATGGGGCGATAATGGCATCCCAGCCAATGTCCTGACCCACCATAAAAAATTTCATGAAATTCAGAGCATGTGGAAGAAAGTTATGACTGTTACCATTTTCAACCGCAACGGGGCAATAGTGGCATTCCACCCAATGTCCGGACCCACCAACAAAAAACTCAGGAAGATCAGAGCATGTTTAAGAAAGTTATGACTGTTATCATTTTCAACCGCAAGGGGGCAATGGTGGCATTCCACCCAATGTCCCGACCCACCATCAAAAATCTCAGGAAGATACGAACCTGTAGAAGAAAGTTATGACTGTTTTCATCGCCCACAGCAGTCCTGCAGTGGCATCCCACCCAATGACCCGACCTACCATCAAAAAATTCAGGAAGATTAGAGCATGTGGAAGGAAGTTATGACTGTTATCATTTTCCACCGCAAGGGGGTGATAGTGGCATCCCACCCAATGTCCCGACCAACCATCAAAAATCTCAGGAAGATCAGAGCATGTGGAAGAAAATTATGACTGTTACCATTTTCAACCGCAAGGGGGCAATGGTGGCATCCCACCCAATGTCCCGACCCACCATCAAATATCTCAGGAAGATCAAAGCATGTGGAAGAAAGTAATGACTCTTATCATTTTCAACCGCAAGGGGGCGATAATGGCATCCCAGCCAATGTCCCGACCCACCATCAAAAATTTCAGGAAATTCAGAGCATGTGGAAGAAAGTTATGACTGTTACCATTTTTAACCGCAACGGGGCAATAGTGGCATCCCACCCAATGTCCCGACCAACCATCAAAAATCTCACGAAGATCAGAGCATGAAAAATAAATGTATGACTGTTATCATTTTCAACCGCAAGGGGGCGGTATTGTTCGTTTTGAAAGTGGGAGCTTAGATCCGCCACCACAAGCCCACCTGGGGGGTATAGAACACTGCTGTTCTTTGTAGAATGTAAAACAAGTTGACTATTGTTTATATTTATAATCATATTTACAACCACAGTATTGTTTTTGTTTTTTTTAAATAGAGCTTAGATCCGCCAACACAAGCCCACCTGGGAGGTACAAACACTGCTGTTCTTTTTAGAATGTAAAAAACGTTGACTATTGTTGTTATTTATATTCATATTCATAAGAACAGTAATTTTTTGGTAGTGGGAGCGTGGATCCGCCACCACAAGCCCACATGGGTGATATAGAACACTGATTTTCTTTTTATAACGTAAACAAGTTGACTATTGTTGATATTTATATTTATAAGCACGGTATTGTTCGTTTTGAAAGTGGGAGCATAGATCCGCCACTACAAGCCCACTTGGGGGGGTAGAAACACTACTGTTTGAAAAAAAAGAAAATAAATAGTTGACTGTTTTTCTTTTTTATATTCACAATAATAAGCACAGTATTGTTTGTTTTGATAGTGGGAGTGCGGCTCCGTCACCACAAGCCCACCTGGGGGTATAGAACACTGCTGTTCTTTTTAGAATGTAAAAAAAGTTGACTATTGTTGTTATTTATATTCATATTTATAAGAACAGTATTTTTTTTGGTAGTGGGAGTGTGAATTTGCCACCACAAGTCCACCTAGGTGATATAGAACACTGATTTTCTTTTTAAAATGTAAACAAGTTGACTATTGTTGATATTTATATTTATAAGCACGGTATTGTTTGTTTTGAAAGTGGGAGCGTAGATCCCGCCACCACAAGCCCACTTGGGGGGTAGAAACACTACTGTTTGAAAAAAAAAAAAAAAAAAAATAGTTGACTATTTTTCTTTTTTATATTCACAATCATAAGCACAGTATTGTTTGTTTCGATAGTGGGAGTGCGGCTCCGTCACCACAAGCCCACCTGGGGGTATAGAACACTGCTGTTCTTTTTAGAATGTAAAAAAAGTTGACTATTGTTGTTATTTATATTCATATTCATAAGAACAGTATTTTTTTGGTAGTGGGAGCGTGGATCCGCCACCACAAGCCCACCTGGGTGATATAGAACACTGATTTTCTTTTTATAACGTAAACAAGTTGACTATTGTTGATATTTATATTTATAAGCACGGTATTGTTTGTTTTGAAAGTGGGAGCGTAGATCCCGCCACCACAAGCCCACTTGGGGGGTAGAAACACTACTGTTTGAAAAAAATAAAAAATAAATAGTTGACTATTTTTCTTTTTTATATTCACAATCATAAGCACAGTATTGTTTGTTTCGATAGTGGGAGTGTGGCTCTGTCACCACAAGCCCACCTGGGGGTATAGAACACTGCTGTTCTTTTTAGAATGTAAAAAAAGTTGACTATTGTTGTTATTTATATTCATATTCATAAGAACAGTATTTTTTTGGTAGTGGGAGCGTGGATCCGCCACCACAAGCCCACCTGGGTGATATAGAACACTGATTTTCTTTTTATAACGTAAACAAGTTGACTATTGTTGATATTTATATTTATAAGCACGGTATTGTTCGTTTTGAAAGTGGGAGCATAGATCTGCCACCACAAGTCCATCTGCGGGGGTATAGAACACTGCTGTTTTTTGTAGAATGTCAAACAAGTTGACTATTGTTTATATTTATAATCATATTTACAACCACAGTATTGTTTGTTTTTGAAAATGGCAGCTTAGATCCGCCAACACAAGCCCACCTGGGAGGTACAAACACTCCTGTTCTTTTTAGAATGTAAAAAAAGTTGATTGATTGATTGAAAAAACAGGTCTTGATCCTACAAGTTTGTCAAATTATCGGCCCATTTCTAAATTATCTTTTGTGTCAAAAATTTTGGAGAAATGTGTTTTATCGAGTGGAGTTTTATGGAGTGTTTTATCACTTTTATGCAGACGACTGCCAAATTTATATGCCTATTTCAAAAGGCCACGGCCCCCTGACACCCCTTCTCAACTGTCTATGCCACGTCAAGGCTTGGTTAGCCCAGAATTTTTTAATAATGAATGAGGGAAAAACGGAAATTTTAGTGTTTGGTCCGGCCCTCACTGACTTGGGACCATTGCAAAATGATGTGCGTCCCAAAGTCACCAGCCTTGGCGTCACTATAGACAGCCATTTTAAACTTGACAAACAAGTCAATGGCGTTTTAAAATCGTGTTTTTATCATCTTCGTCTTTTTAGCAAAGGTAAAACCGTTTTTATCTTTTAACCTTTTTGAACAAGTGGTGCATGCTTTTATTTCAAGTGGCCTGGACTACTGCAATGCACTTTATGCTGGCATTAGCCAAAAAGCTCTCCCCCGGTTGCAGTTAGTCCAGAATGCGGCAGCAGGACTTTTAACAGGGGCCAGGAGACGCCAGCATATAACCCCAATCCTTGAGAGTTTGCACTGGCTCCCTGTTCATTTTAGAATTGATTTTAAAACCTTGCTGTTTGTTTTTAAAGCTTTACATGGACTGGCACCTCAGTATATCTCGGACCTCATCCAAACTTACAATCCTGCGCGCGCTCTGAGGTCCGAGAGCCAGCTCCAGCTCGTGGTGTCCAAGACGAGACTTAAAACCAGGGGAGACAGGGGCCTTCTCTGTGGTCGGCCCTAAGCTCTGGAATAGAGATGCGCGGTTTGCGGACACAACCGCGGAGTCCGCGGATTATCCGCGGATCGGGCGGATGAAATTTAAAAAAATAAGATTTTATCGTGGAACTGTGGACCAGCTCTATACTCTCGGCAGGGTCCTTGAGGGTGCATGGGAGTTTGCCCAACCAGTCTACATGTGCTTTGTGGACTTGGAGAAGGCATTCGACCGTGTACCCCGGGAAGTCCTGTGGGGAGTGCTCAGAGAGTATGGGGTAACGGACTGTCTTATTGTGGCGGCTCGCTCCCTGTATAATCGGTGTCAGAGCTTGGTCCGCATTGCCGGCAGTAAGTCGGACACGTTTCCAGTGAGGGTTGGACTCCGCCAGGGCTGCCCTTTGTCACCGATTCTGTTCATAACCTTTATGGACAGAATTTCTAGGCGCAGTCAGGGCGTTGAGGGTATCTGGTTTGGTGGCTGCAGGATTAGGTCTCTGCTTTTTGCAGATGATGTGGTCCTGATGGCTTCATCTGGCCAGGATCTTCAGCTCTCACTGGATCGGTTCGCAGCCGAGTGTGAAGCGACTGGGATGAGAATCAGCACCTCCAAATCCGAGTCCATGGTTCTCGCCCGGAAAAGGGTGGAGTGCCATCTCCGGGTTGGGGAGGAGATCTTGCCCCAAGTGGAGGAGTTCAAGTACCTCGGAGTCTTGTTCACGAGTGAGGGAAGAGTGGATCGTGAGATCGACAGGCGGATCGGTGCGGCATCTTCAGTAATGCGGACGCTGTATCGATCCGTTGTGGTGAAGAAGGAGCTGAGCCAGAAGGCAAAGCTCTCGATTTACCGGTCGATCTACGTTCCCATCCTCACCTATGGTCATGAGCTTTGGGTTATGACCGAAAGGACAAGATCACGGGTACAAGCGGCCGAAATGAGTTTCCTCCGCCGGGTGGCGGGGCTCTCCCTTAGAGATAGGGTGAGAAGCCCTGCCATCCGGGGGGAGCTCAAAGTAAAGCCGCTGCTCCTCCATATCGAGAGGAGCCAGATGAGGTGGTTCGGGCATCTGGTCAGGATGCCACCCGAACGCCTCCCTCGGGAGGTGTTTCGGGCACGTCCGACCTGTAGGAGGCCACGGGGAAGACCCAGGACACGTTGGGAAGACTATGTCTCCCGGCTGGCCTGGGAACGCCTCGGGATCCACCGGGAGGAGCTGGACGAAGTGGCTGGGGAGAGGGAAGTCTGGGCTTCCCTGCTTAGGCTGCTGCCCCCGCGACCCGACCTCGGATAAGCGGAAGAAGATGGATGGATGGATGGAAGATTTTATCCGCTCGCGGGTCGGGTCGGGCGGATTAATTAGATTTTTTTTTTTTTTTTTTTTTTTTTGCGGGTGGCAGTTAAACCAATTGGGAAATATACATACATAGTTAAATGTTGTTACCCACATACGAAAAACGAGCAGGCACCTGCAGCATATGCCACAACAGAAGAAAAAAAAGAAAAAGAGATGGACACTTTTACGGAGCGGAGAAGGGACGCCTCGCCGGGGTCCGGGACCGAGGCCCCTTCCCCCGAGAGGGCCCCACCGGGAGCCGTAGCTGAGGCGATCCGCGAGAAGGGCCCCGACGCACGTCCAGGGTCACTACCGCGCCCACCGCACCGACACCCCGCCTCGTCCGCTTTCGCCGCGGCCGGCGTCACGCGCAGCAGGTAAGCAGCTTACCTGCCCGCCACCCCCGTGGCCGGGGGCTCGTAACAGGGTCACTCCGCGCGCTCCGCCCGCGCAGCTTACCTGCTTGCTCGCAAAATGATTATTAGCATTCAGACAGGTTAAAATGTTGCTAAAACCATCACTTTTCTATCAGTCACAGTGACTTTTCAAAACAAAAATATTACAGCAAAAATCATATGGGTTGATTGACATGTTTATTCTGTAAGCTAACTTCAATAGTTTGAAATTATTTTGACAGTTAATGCCAGTTATCCTGTCAACCTTTCACAAGACTTCAATTTGTTAATTGAAAGTATAAATAGTATAAACACTTTTAACAGTATGTCGTGCTGTGAAATACAGCCGACAGGATTGCGCACCAAACACGAAGCAAGGCCAAAGTGCATGCATGGTGCAGGAGAACAAAGGACTTCTTTCATTTAAGGTTTGTGATAAACCATCAAACTCATTCGTTAAAAGGACTCTATAGTAATATAAAGCGAATTTTTCTGGACATTATCATGCAAGAAAAGTTTATTTTTGGGATCGCGATCACCGCGTAATGATTTTTAAAGGTCGCATTACATTATTAACTGTCCCATGTGATCAGCCAGTGCGATTGGAAGTCCATGCTCAATTATTGCCTCCGTAAATAAAACTTCGGCATTTATCACATCCAAAGAATCTGTTTGGGCGACGAAAAACGTTGAAAGTTTTCCACTTGTATCGCTAGCAACGGCATTAGACTTGTGTTCTTTTGTCCCAACGTGGTCTTTTACATCACTAATTCCTCCGTGTCCGATCGAAAAATCTTGTCTGCACAAGGTGCAATTCGCGTAGTTTTCACCCTTTTTTTTTTTTTTTAATTAATATTAGATATATAACAACGGGCGGATGGCGGGCGGGTGCAGTTCTGATCAAACGTTACATCGGGTGGATGGCGGATGGTTGACGACTTTCTGCCGCGGTTGCGGATGAAATAAATTGCCTATCCGCGCATCTCTACTCTGGAACACTCTGCCCCTCCATGTTCCAACTGCTCCCACAGTGGACTGTTTTAAGTCTCGTCTTAAGACCCACTTTTATTCTCTGGCTTTTAACACTACGTGAGTTGTGTGGTCCTCTGTTGTCCTCTGTGTTTTTAAAATTGTGCTTTTTGCTTTCTATTTACTGTTTTAATTGGTTTTACCCTTTGAAATTGTTTTTAATCACATTTATTTTATATTGTTTTTAATTGTGTTTAATATTGTTGTGCAGCACTTTGGAAACATTTTGTTGTTTAAATGTGCTATATAAATAAAGTGGATTGAAGTGGATTGGATTGGAATTGGAGTATTGTGACAATCCCACTCAAAAGACAAATGGTATTCTGAAAGAAATAGTACCGTATTTTCCGCACTATAAGGCGCACCGGATTATTAGCCGCACCTTCAATGAATTACATATTTCATAACTTTGTCCACCAATAAGCCGCCCCGGATTATAAGCCGCGCCTACGCTGCGCTAAAGGGAATGTCAAAAAAACAGTCAGATAGTTCAGTCAAACTTTAATAATATATTGAAAACCAGCGTTCTAACAACTCTGTCCCAAAATGTACGCAAATGTGCAATCACAAACATAGTAAAATTCAAAATGGTGTAGAGCAATAGCAACATAATGTTGCTCGAACGTTAATGTCACAACACACAAAATAAACATAGCGCTCACCTTCTGAAGTTATTCTTCATTCGTAAATCCTTCGAATTCTTCGTCTTCGGTGTCCGAATTGAAAAGTTGCGCAAGCGTGGGATCCAAAATGGCCGGTTCCGTCTCGTCGAAGTCATCGGAGTCAGTGTCGCTGTTGTTGTGCAGCAGTTCTGTGAATCCTGCCTTCCGGAAAGCTCGGACCACAGTTGTGACCGAAATATCTGCCCAGGCATTTACGATCCACTGGCAAATGTTGGCGTATGTCGTCCGGCGCTGTCTGCCCGTCTTAGTGAAGGTGTGTTCGCCTTCGGAGCTGTGTGAAAAAAGCCACCCGGCCTCTTCGCGTAAACTTCCCTTAACCACTCGCTCATCTTTTCTTCATCCATCCATCCCTTCGAGTTAGCTTTTATGATGACGCCGGCTGGAAAGGTCTCTTTTGGCAAGGTCTTCCTTTTGAATATCACCATGGGTGGAAGTTAGCATGGCAAGCTAGAACCACAGTGAAGGATGACTTCTCATTCCCTGTGGTGCGAATATTCACCGTACGTGCTCCCGTTCCACAGTGCGGTTCACAGGAATATCAGTTGCTGTGAAATACGGTAGTAATCCGTGTGCGGATGGAGAGATTGCGTCTTTTTATGAACCGGTTCCTTGTCGCTTAGTAGGAGCCATTTTGTGGTCTTTACAGATGTAAACAGGAAATGAAACGTACGGTGATATCCGCGCGTTTTTTCTTCTTCTTCCGGGGGCGGGTGGTTGCTTACAGTAGAAGAAGAAGCGCTTCCTGTTCTATGGGGGCGGGTGCTTTCCTTGGCGGTTGCTTGCGTAGAAGAAGAAGCGCTTCCTGTTCTACCGGGAAAAAAGATGGCGGCTGTTTACCGAAGTTGCGAGATCGAAACTTTATGAAAATGAATCGTAATAAAGCGCACCGGGTTATAAGGCGCACTGTCAGCTTTTGAGAAAATTTGTGGTTTTTAGGTGCGCCTTATAGTGCGGAAAATACGGTAATACCAGTCTTGCTTGTATTCTCTTCTTCCCTGCATTTCTCTTTTGCCCTCCTCTCCATCACCTTCTCCTTTTGTGTCCGCTCCTGCAGGCGGGCTGTTCATTAGGAATACCGATCAGGAGTACACGGCGTTTCGACTGGCCATCTTCCTTCACAACACCAGCCCCAACGCCACGGAAGCCCCCTTCAACCTGGTGCCGCACGTGGACAACATCGAGACGGCCAACAGCTTCGCCGTCACCAACGCGTGTAAGTAACCGGGGGGTCCCTTTCTACGGTACCAGCTCAAGTGGCTTGTTTCGAGGTACCGCCGTTGTTGGCTCTGAACGAACGTGGGATGAAAACACGTTAAAGGTGCACAAAAAGGACTGATTGATGTTGCCTTGATTACATTTTTTTTTTTTTTTTTTTGCTGTTTGTGTTGGCGACCCGCGTTACGGGGCGAGACCCCGTCATTGCTGTTGATTGTTCTTCTCACAAGTGAACACTGATTACAACAACAACGAAAATTATTCTACAAAGCAATCTCATTTATTTGAGTTGAGAAAAGACGCTGTAGTAGGGCTGGCCGATACAATATCGGTATATATCACGATAGACATGTAATCGATAATCAATAAAAAAAAAAAAGCGTTTCATAAAACGTTAAATTTTGCTGGTTTTGTGGGAGTGGCACGCTAACAGCCAATCAGGTGACAGTATCAATTATCAAGTTTGGTTGCGTGGAGTGAGAAGAGAAAGTCAAAATGAAGAAATTGTGGATAAAAGAGGAAAAGTCAGTTTTTGGTATTTTTTCCAAAACGGACATCCTGTAAATGATGCAAGGCTCACCCTTTAGAGCACAGCTTTAACTTCCTGGCATTAAACCTGCAGAAAATGGTTCTTCTCAGGTTTCCCTATGTTTACATTTTCACACTTTGCACTATTTTTTTTACACTTTATGAAGCATTTCTTACATATTCCTTCAACTATTTTGTTGACAATGTTTGAGGGTTTTCCATGCTTGTGTTGACATTTCCTTTCTGCCTTGATTATAATCAGAGGAAGGTTACATTTCAAAATAAAATGTATTATTCTCCTGCTCCTTGTTTTCCATTAGTCATAAAAATGTAAATAATTACTGATATATTAATAATATTAAAACAATTACTGCATAACAAAAAATAATGTCCATAGTTAAATAAGAATAACAAGGCAAATACATGTTACACAGCCGTTATTTCCTGGCGTTAAACCTGCAGAAAATAGTTCTTCTCAGGTTTCTCTATGTTTACATTTTCACACTTTGCACTATTTTCTTACACTTTATGAGGCATTTCTTACATATTCCTTCATTTTAAGGTGTTGAATGTGATTTTACTATTTTGTTGACATTGTTTGAGGGTTTTCCACGCTTGTGTTGACATTTCCTTTCTGCCTCGATTATAATCAGAGGAAGTTACATTTCAAATAAAATATTTTATTCTCCTGCGCCTTGTTTTCCATTAGTCATAAAAATGTAAATAATTACTGATATAATAATATTAAAACAATTACTGCACAACAAAAAATCATTTCCATAGTTAAATAAGAATAACAAGGCAAATACATGTTACACAGCCGTTATTTCCTGGCATTAAACCTGCAGAAAGTAGTTCTTCTCAGGTTTCTCTATGTTTACATTTTAACACTTTGCACTATTTTCTTACACTTTATGAAGCATTTCTTCCACATTCCTTCATTTTAAGGTGTTTAATGTGATGTTACTATTTTGTTGACATTGTTTGAGTGTTTTCCATGCTTGTATTGACATTTCCTTTCTGCCTTGATAGCTGAGGGATTATAATCACAGGAAGTTACATTTCAAATAAAATATTTTATTCTCCTGCTCCTTGTTTTCCATTAGTCATAAAAATGAAAATAATTACTGATAAATTAATAATATTAAAACAATTACTGCATAACACAAAATAATTTCCATAGTTAAATAAGAATAACAAGGCAAATACATGTTACACAGCCGTTATTTCCTGGCATTAAACCTGCAGAAAATAGTTCTTCTCAGGTTTCTCTATGTTTACATTTTAACACGTTGCACTATTTTCTTACACTTTATGAAGCATTTCTTACACATTCCTTAATTTTAAGGTGTTTATGTGATTTTACTATTTTGTTGACATTGTTTGAGGGTTTTCCACGCTTGTGTTGACATTTCCTTTCTGCCTCGATTATAATCAGAGGAAGTTACATTTCAAATAAAATATTTTATTCTCCTGCGCCTTGTTTTCCATGAGTCATAAAAATGTAAATAATTACTGATATAATAATAATATTAAAACAATTACTGCATAACAAAAAATAATTTCCATAGTTAAATAAGAATAACAGGGCAAATAAATGTTACACAGCCGTTTTTTCCTGGCATTAAACCTGCAGAAAGTAATTCTTCTCAGGTTTCTCTATGTTTACATTTTAACACTTCGCACTATTTTCTTACACTTTATGAAGCATTTCTTACATATTCCTTCATTTTAAGGTGTTTAATGTGATTTTACTATTTTGTTGACATTGTTTGAGGGTTTTCCATGCGTGTGTTGACATTTCCTTTCTGCCTCGATTATAATCAGAGGAAGTTACATTTCAAATAAAATATTTTATTCTCCTTCTCCTTGTTTTCCATTAGTCATAAAAATGTAAATAATTACCGATATGTTAATAATATTAAAACAATTACTGCATAACAAAAAATCATTTCCATAGTTAAATAAGAATAACAGGGCAAATAAATGTTACACAGCCGTTATTTCCTGGCATTAAACCTGCAGAAAGTAGTTCTTCTCAGGTTTCTCTATGTTTACATTTTAACACGTTGCACTATTTTTTTTACACTTTATGAAGCATTTCTTACACATTCCTTCATTTTAAGGTGTTTAATGTGATTTTACTATTTTGTTGACATTGTTTGAGGGTTTTCCATGCTTGTGTTGACATTTCCTTTCTGCCTTGATAGCTGAGGGATTATAATCAGAGGAAGTTACATTTCTAATAAAATATTTTATTCTCCTGCTCCTTATTTTCTATTAGTCATAAAAATGTCAATAATTATCGATATCGACCGTCCATCCATCCATCCATTTTCTACCGCTTATTCCCTTCGGGGTCGCGGGGGGCGCTGGAGCCTATCTCAGCTACAATCGGGCGGAAGGCGGGGTACACCCTAGACAAGTCGCCACCTCATCGCAGTGATATCGACCGGTATATCAATAATATTTTAACAATTACTAAATAACGAAAAATAATTTCCATAGTTAAATAAGAATAACAGGGCAAATACATGTTACACAGCCGTTATTTCCTGGCATTAAACCTGCAGAAAATAGTTCTTCTCAGGTTTCTCTATGTTTACATTTTCACACTTTGCACTATTTTCTTACACTTTATGAAGCATTTCTTACACATTCCTTCATTTTAAGGTGTTGAATGTGATTTTACTATTTTGTTGACATTGTTTGAGGGTTTTCCATGCTTGTGTTGACATTTCCTTTCTGCCTCGATTATAATCAGAGGAAGTTACATTTCTAATAAAATATTTTGTTCTCATGCTCCTTGTTTTCCATTAGTCATAAAAATGTGAATAATCACCGATATATTAATAATATTAAAACAATTACTGCATAACACAAAATCATTTCCATAGTTAAATAAGAGTAACAAGGCAAATACATGTTACACAGCCATTATTTCCTGGCATTAAACCTGCAGAAAATAGTTCTTCTCAGGTTTCTCTATGTTTACATTTTAACACGTTGCACTATTTTCTTCCACTTTATGAAGCATTTCTTACACATTCCTTCATTTTAAGGTGTTTAATGTGATTTTACTATTTTGTTGACATTGTTTGAGGGTTTTCCATGCTTGTGTTGACATTTTATTTCCTGCCACTAAACAGAAAATAGTTCTTCTCAGTTTTCTATTATTAATATAATCAGAGGAAGTTACAGTTTAAATAAAAATGTTTAATATTTATGTTTCTCCTGATCTTTATTTTGTAGGTCATTAAAATACATCAATAATTATCGATATTGACCGATACAAAACACTGATATCGCGATACAGTTTTCAGCCATATCGTCCAGCCCTATGCTATAATGTGATGTATTTATTTTTCCCCCCGGATCCTTTAGTCCTGAATATTGATTGGAGATTGAATGTGCTCCTCTGTAGTTGATTGATTGGCTTGTTTTGAAGTCACCTCAACTGGGAGGACCAGTTGTGTTATCGTCAAGTCGACAGTTTTTCTAAAAGCCTGGAACGGGCTGAGGGGTTTCTCAGAGAACTGAACACTTGTCCGAGGAAGTTTACCTCGTTTGTTTGCTCTCTGCTCTGAGAAAGATGCTCTTGTGCAAACAGACTGTGATATCGTGCTGGATTATACAACATATGGCGGCAGCAAGGACGGTCAAAGGCTTTTTGTTTCTGGTTAATAATCAGGAGACACACTTGTTCCTGGTTAACAGTCAGGAGACATGCCTGTTCCTGGTTGACATTCAAGAGACACGTTTGTTCCTGGTTGACATTCAGGAGACACGCCTGTTCCTGGTTGACATTCAAGAGACAAGTTTGTTTCTGGTTAATAATCAGGAGGCTCACCTGTTTCTGGTTGACATTCAAGATACGCGTTTGTTCCTGGTTAACAATCAGGACACATACCTGTTCCTTGTTGAAATTCAAGAGACATGTTTGTTTCAGGTTAATAATCAGGAGACACACTTGTTCCTGGTTGACAATCAGGAGACACGCCTGTTCCTGGTTGACATTCAAGAGACAAGTTTGTTTCTGGTTAATAATCAGGAGGCTCACCTGTTCCTGGTTGACATTAGGGAGACACGTTTGTTTCTGGTTGACATTCAAGAGACAAGTTTGTTTCTGGTTAACAATCAGGAGACACACCTGTTCCTGGTTGACAATCAGGACACACACCTGTTCCTGGTTGACATTCAAGAGACACGTTTGTTTCTGGTTAATAATCAGGAGACACACTTGTTCCTGGTTAACAGTCAGGAGACATCCCTGTTCCTGGTTGACATTCAAGAGACACGTTTGTTTCTGGTTAATAATCAAGAGGCTCACCTGTTTCTGGTTGACATTCAAGAGACACGTTTGTTTCTGGTTAATAATTAAGAGGCTCACCTGTTTCTGGTTGACATTCAGGAGACACGCCTGTTTCTGGTTGACATTCAAGATACACGTTTGTTCCTGGTTAACAATCAGGAGACATGCCTGTTCCTGGTTGACATTCAAGAGACACGTTTGTTTATGGTTTATAATCAGGAGACACACCTGGTCCTGGTTGACATTCAAGAGACACGTTTGTTTATGGTTAACAATCAGGAGACACACCTGTTCCTGGTTGACATTCAAGAGACAAGTTTGTTTCTGGTTAATAATCAGGGGGCTCACCTGTTCCTGGTTGACATTCAAGATACACGTTTGTTCCTAGGTTAACAATCAGGAGACATGCCTGTTCCTGGTTGACATTCAAGAGACACGTTTGTTTATGGTTAACAATCAGGAGACACACCTGGTCCTGGTTGACATTCAAAAGACACGTTTGTTTCTGGTTAATAATCAGGAGACACGCTTGTTTCTGGTTAACAATCAGGAGACATGCCTGTTCCTGGTTGAAATTCAAGAGACACGTTTGTTTCTGGTTAATAATCAAGAGACACACCTGTTTCTGGTTGACATTCAGGAGACACGCCTGTTTCTGGTTGACATTCAAGAGACACGTTTGTTTCTGGTTAACAATCAGGAGGCTCACCTGTTCCTGGTTGACATTCAGGAGACACTTCTGTTCCTGGTTGACATTCAAGAGACAAGTTTGTTTCTGGTTAATAATCAAGAGGCTCACCTGTTCCTGGTTGACATTCAAGATACACGTTTGTTCTTGGTTAACAATCAGGAGACACGCCTGTTCCTGGTTGACATTCAAGAGACACGTTTGTTTATGGTTAATAATCAGGAGACACACCTGTTCCTGGTTGACATTCAAGATACACGTTTGTTCCTGGTGAACAATCAGGAGACATGCCTGTTCCTGGTTGACATTCAAGAGACAAGTTTGTTTCTGGTTAATAATCAGGAGACACACTTGTTCCTGGTTGACAATCAGGAGACACGCCTGATCCTGGTTGACATTCAAGAGACAAGTTTGTTTCTGGTTAATAATCAGGAGACACACTTGTTCCTGGTTAACAGTCAGGAGACATGCCTGTTCCTGGTTGACATTCAAGAGACACGTTTGTTTCTGGTTAATAATCAGGAGACACACCTGTTCCTGGTTGACATTCAGGAGACACGTTTGTTTCTGGTTGACATTCAAGAGACAAGTTTGTTTCTGGTTAATAATCAGTAGACACACTTGTTCCTGGTTAACAGTCAGGAGACATGCCTGTTCCTGGTTGACATTCAAGAGACACGTTTGTTTCTGGTTAATAATCAGGAGACACACCTGTTCCTGGTTGACATTCAGGAGACACACCTGTTCCTGGTTGACATTCATGAGACAAGTTTGTTTCTGGTTAATAATCAGGAGACACACTTGTTCCTGGTTAACAGTCAGGAGACATGCCTGTTCCTGGTTGACATTCAAGAGACAAGTTTGTTTCTGGTTAATAATCAAGAGACACACCTGTTCCTGGTTGACAATCAGGACACACACCTGTTCCTGGTTGACATTCAAGAGACAAGTTTGTTTCTGGTTAATAATCAGGAGGCTCACCTGTTCCTGGTTGACATTCAAGATACACGTTTGTTCCTAGGTTAACAATCAGGAGACATGCCTGTTCCTGGTTGACATTCAAGAGACACGTTTGTTTCTGGTTAATAATCAGGAGAATCACCTGTTCCTGGTTGACATTCAAGAGACAAGTTTGTTTCTGGTTAATAATCAAGAGGCTCACCTATTTCTGGTTGACATTCAAGATACGTGTTTGTTCCTGGTTAACAATCAGGAGACATGCCTGTTCCTGGTTGACATTCAAGAGACACGTTTGTTTCTGGTTGACATTCAAGAGACAAGTTTGTTTCTGGTTAATAATCAGGAGACACACTTGTTCCTGGTTGACAATCAGGAGACACGCCTGGTCCTGGTTGACATTCAAGAGACAAGTTTGTTTCTGGTTAATAATCAGGAGACACACTTGTTCCTGGTTAACATTCAAGAGACATGCCTGTTCCTGGTTGACATTCAAGAGACACGTTTGTTCCTGGTTCACATTCAAGAGACACGTTTGTTCTTGGTTGACATTCAGGAGACACGCCTGTTCCTGGTTGACATTCAAGAGACACGTTTGTTTATGGTTAATAATCAGGAGACACACCTGGTCCTGGTTGACATTCAAGAGACACGTTTGTTTCTGGTTGATAATCAGGAGACACGCCTGTTCCTGGTTGACAATAAATAAAACACACCTGTCTGTGGCTGCTAATGGAGAGACACACCTGTCACTGGTTGACGATCAGGAGACACGTCGGTTCCTGGTTGACAATCAAGAGACCTGCCTGTTCCTGATTGACAATAAATAAACATGCCTGTTCGGGGTTGACGATCGGGAGACAAGTCTGTTCCTGGTTGACATTCAAGAGACAAGTTTGTTTCTGGTTAATAATCAGGAGGCTCACCTGTTCCTGGTTGACATTCAAGATACGCGTTTGTTCCTGGTTAACAATCAGGAGACATGCGTGTTCCTGGTTGACATTCAAGAGACACCTTTGTTTCTGGTTAATAATCAAGAGACACACCTGTTCCTGGTTGACATTCAGGAGACACGTTTGTTTTTGGTTGACATTCAAGAGACAAGTTTGTTTCTGGTTAATAATCAGGAGACACACTTGTTCCTGGTTAACAGTCAGGAGACATGCCTGTTCCTGGTTGACATTCAAGAGACACGTTTGTTTCTGGTTAATAATCAGGAGACACACCTGTTCCTGGTTGACAATCAGGAGACATGCCTGTTCTTGGTTGACATTCTAGAGACACGTTTGTTTCTGGTTAACAATCAGGAGACATGCCTGTTCCTGGTTGACATTCAATTCAAGAGACACGTTTGTTTCTGGTTAACAATCAGGAGACACACCTGGTCCTGGTTGACATTCAAAAGACACGTTTGTTTCTGGTTAATAATCAGGAGGCTCACCTGTTCCTGGTTGACATTCAAAATACACGTTTTTTTCTGGTTAATAATCAGGAGACACACCTGTTCCTGGTTAACAATAAATAAAACACACCTGTCTGTGGCTGCTAATCGGTAGACACACCCGTCACTGGTTGACGATCAGGAGACACGTCGCTTCCTGGTTGGCAATCAAGAGACACGCCTGTTCCTGATTGACAAGCAAAAGACATGCATGTTCAGGGTTGACGATCGGGAGACAAGTCTGTTCCTGGTTGACAATCAAGAGACACGCCTGTCCGTGGTTGACAATCAGGAGACACGCCTGTTCCTGATTGACATCCAAGAGACATGTTTGTTTCTGGTTAATAATCAGGAGACACACCTGTTCCTGGTTGACATTCAGGAGACACACCTGTTCCTGGTTGACATTCATGAGACAAGTTTGTTTCTGGTTAATAATCAGGAGACACACTTGTTCCTGGTTAACAGTCAGGAGACATGCCTGTTCCTGGTTGACATTCAAGAGACAAGTTTGTTTCTGGTTAATAATCAAGAGACACACCTGTTCCTGGTTGACAATCAGGACACACACCTGTTCCTGGTTGACATTCAAGAAACAAGTTTGTTTCTGGTTAATAATCAGGAGGCTCACCTGTTCCTGGTTGACATTCAAGAGACACGTTTGTTTCTGGTTAATAATCAGGAGAATCACCTGTTCCTGGTTGACATTCAAGAGACAAGTTTGTTTCTGGTTAATAATCAAGAGGCTCACCTATTTCTGGTTGACATTCAAGATACGTGTTTGTTCCTGGTTAACAATCAGGAGACATGCCTGTTCCTGGTTGACATTCAAGAGACACGTTTGTTTCTGGTTGACATTCAAGAGACAAGTTTGTTTCTGGTTAATAATCAGGAGACACACTTGTTCCTGGTTGACAATCAGGAGACACGCCTGGTCCTGGTTGACATTCAAGAGACAAGTTTGTTTCTGGTTAATAATCAGGAGACACACTTGTTCCTGGTTAACATTCAAGAGACATGCCTGTTCCTTGTTGGCATTCAAGAGACAAGTTTGTTTCTGGTTAATAATCAGGAGACACACTTGTTCCTGGTTGACATTCAAGAGACACGCCTGTTCCTGGTTGACATTCAAGAGACAAGTTTGTTTCTGGTTAATAATCAGGAGGCTCACTTGTTCCTGGTTAACATTCAAGAGACATGCCTGTTCCTGGTTGACATTCAAGAGACACGTTTGTTCCTGGTTCACATTCAAGAGACACGTTTGTTCTTGGTTGACATTCAAGAGACACGCCTGTTCCTGGTTGACAATAAATAAAACACACCTGTCTGTGGCTGCTAATGGAGAGACACACCTGTCACTGGTTGACGATCAGGAGACACGTCGGTTCCTGGTTGACAATCAAGAGACCTGCCTGTTCCTGATTGACAATAAATAAACATGCCTGTTCGGGGTTGACGATCGGGAGACAAGTCTGTTCCTGGTTGACATTCAAGAGACAAGTTTGTTTCTGGTTAATAATCAGGAGGCTCACCTGTTCCTGGTTGACATTCAAGATACGCGTTTGTTCCTGGTTAACAATCAGGAGACATGCGTGTTCCTGGTTGACATTCAAGAGACACCTTTGTTTCTGGTTAATAATCAAGAGACACACCTGTTCCTGGTTGACATTCAGGAGACACGTTTGTTTTTGGTTGACATTCAAGAGACAAGTTTGTTTCTGGTTAATAATCAGGAGACACACTTGTTCCTGGTTAACAGTCAGGAGACATGCCTGTTCCTGGTTGACATTCAAGAGACACGTTTGTTTCTGGTTAACAATCAGGAGACACATCTGTTCCTGGTTGACATTCAAGAGACAAGTTTGTTTCTGGTTAATAATCAGGAGACATGCCTGTTCCTGGTTGACATTCAAGAGACACGTTTGTTCCTAGGTTAACAATCAGGAGACATGCCTGTTCCTGGTTGACAATCAAGAGACACGTTTGTTTATGGTTAACAATCAGGAGACACACCTGGTCCTGGTTGACATTCAAAAGACACGTTTTTTTCTGGTTAATAATCAGGAGACACGCCTGTTCCTGGTTAACAATAAATAAAACACACCTGTCTGTGGCTGCTAATCGGGAGACACACCTGTCACTGGTTGACGATCAGGAGACACGTCGCTTCCTGGTTGACAATCAAGAGACACGCCTGTTCCTGATTGACAATCAAAAGACACGCCTGTTCGGGGTTGACAATCAAGAGACACGCCTGTCCGTGGTTGACAATCAGGAGACACGCCTGTCCCTGATTGACATTCAAGAGACATGTTTGTTTCTGGTTAAAAATCAGGAGACACGCCTGTTCCTGGTTGACAATCAAGAGACGGGCCTTTTCCTGGTTGACACTCAAGAGACACGTTTGTTTCTGGTTAATAATCAAGAGACACGCCTGTTCCTGGTTGACAGTCAAGAGACGGGCCTTTTCCTGGTTGACGATCAGGAGACACGCCTGTTCCTGGTTGACCATCAGAATGTGTGGTGACCACTGATTGGCTAACAGGAGTGTCCATGTTGGTTATTCCATGTCTGGATGGCTCTGAGTAAATGAAACATGATTCCAATCACTCACATTTATGAATGTTAATTGGTTCCCTCGCTCCATTGTTACTTCCCACGTCAACCGAGCGGTTAAAAGAGTCAAAAGCGTTGTTCAAATGAATTGTTCCCTCTTCCCAAAATGGGTTTTGTCCCGCCTCTGAGTCAGATCGCAGGCCATTGTTGAAGAGGAAGAAGCATGGATTTAATTAGTGCTGCATTAAAAGGCTGCGAACACAAGCGCTGTTTTACTACACCTTTGTGGGCCACCTTTTAACCGGCGGTGACACTTCCCTTTCTTTCATGTGGCGCACTCAAAAATTGTTCTCCTTCAAGAAAGTCCCCCCCCAAGCAAAGACCTCAAATAAGAGATTCTGCACAACTATTTAGCATTTTGCATCCTTCGGCGCCATTGAAGATGTGTGAAAGATGACAATGAATAAAAAGATGTGAGGTCAGATCATTTCAATATAGTCAGAGAAGAAGTACAGAATATTATTAATGCTGTGGTTTCATCTCCGTCTATGATTTATTTAGTACTTTCTTCATTTTAAACAAGGACTTTGTACTTTCTTTCTTTTTTAAAGAGTCAATTCTACACTTTGACCGAGCAAAGAGGCGTCATTTACATGCTAGAGATGTTAAAGTGTGATGATAACGTCTCGTGGTCTCTCTTTTAGCAACAAAAATGAACAAAAGCTGTTCACAGATGCTCTTAAAGTGCGTTGGAACATAAGTGAATGTTTAAGACGGACAAAGACTTGTCAAGTGTAAAACATACACGGAGAATGTCTGCAACCTGTGGACGACGATAAGGAAGCATCAGTCCTACATTATCAAAAAATGTATTCGTCTGAAAATGGCAAAAAAGCAATACTTTCGCTGAATGACCCCCTTTAACATTTGAAGTTGGGCTGAGAGGATAACATACATGGCTGATGTGGGTTCCAAACCCAAAAGGGACCAAAAAAACGAATATTTCTTTATAAAATGTTAACGTCTATGAGTCATATATATGTATATATGTAAATATATATATATATATATATATATATATATATATATATATAGGCTATCGATGCTGTCATCTAGCAAAGCTGAATTTGACACCAACCATTCACGAAACCCAACACAACACTCCAATACGTGCACCATGACAGCAACCACCCACCCACCACCACGAAAAGAATACCTACCGGAATCAATAAAAGGCTATCGATGCTGTCATCTAGCAAAGCTGAATTTGACCAAGCAACCCCCCCCGTACCAAAAAGCCCTTGATGAAAGCGGATACAATTTCACCCTCACCTATGAACCCACGC
>NC_084577.2:27837586-27850086 GCF_033978685.3 Nerophis lumbriciformis | reverse complement strand
GACTGGACTCTCACTATTATGTTGGATCCACTATGGACTGGACTCTCACTATTATGTTAGATCCACTATGGACTGGACTCTCACTATTATGTTAGATCCACTATGGACTGGATTCTCACTATTATGTTAGATCCACTATGGACTGGACTCTCACTATTATGTTAGATCCACTATGGACTGGACTCTCACTGTTATGTTATATCCACTATGGACTGGACTCTCACTATTATGTTAGATCCACTATGGACTGGATTCTCACTATTATGTTAGATCCACTATGGACTGGACTCTCACATTATTATGTTAGATCCACTATGGACTGGACTCTCACTAGTATGTTAGATCCACTATGGACTGGACTCTCACTATTATGTTAGATCCACTATGGACTGGACTCTCTCACTATTATGTTAGATCCACTATGGACTGGACTCTCACTAGTATGTTAGATCCACTATGGACTGGACTCTCACTATTATGTTAGATCCACTATGGACTGGACTCTCACTATTATGTTAGATCCACTATGGACTGGACTCTCTCACTATTATGTTAGATCCACTATGGACTGGAATCTCACACTATTATGTTAGATCCACTATGGACTGGACTCTCACTATTATGCTAGATCCACTATGGACTGAACTCTCACATTTTCATGTTAGATCCACTATGGACTGGACTCTCACATTATTATGTTAGATCCACTATGGACTGGACTCTCACTATTATGTTAGATCCACTATGGACTGGACTCTCACTATTATGTTAGATCCACTATGGACTGGACTCTCACTATTATGTTAGATCCACTATGGACTGGACTCTCACATTATTATGTTAGATCCACTATGGACTGGACTCTCACTATTATGTTAGATCCACTATGGACTGGACTCTCACATTATTATGTTAGATCCAATATGGACTGGACTCTCACTTTTATGTTAGATCCACTATGGACTGGACTCTCACTATTATGTTAGATCCAATATGGACTGGACTCTCACTATTATGTTAGATCCAATATGGACTGGACTCTCACTATTATGTTAGATCCACTATGGACTGGACTCTCACTATTAAGTTAGATCCACTATGGACTGGACTCTCACTATTATGTTAGATCCACTATGGACTGGACTCTCACATTATTATGTTAGATCCAGTATGGACTGGACTCTCACTATTATGTTAAAACCACTATAGACTGGACTCTCACACTATTATGTTAGATCCACTATGGACTGGACTCTCACTATTATGTTAGATCCACTATGGACTGGACTCTCACTATTATGTTGGATCCACTATGGACTGGACTCTCACTATTATGTTAGATCCACTATGGACTGGACTCTCACTATTATGTTGGTTCCACTATGGACTGGACTCTCACACTATTATGTTAGATCCACTATGGACTGGACTCTCACTATTATGTTAGATCCACTATGGACTGGACTCTCACTATTATGTTAGATCCACTATGGACTGGACTCTCACAGTATTATGTTAGATCCAATATGGACTGGACTCTCACACTATTATGTTAGATCCACTATGGACTGGACTCTCACACTATTATGTTAGATCCACTATGGACTGGAATCTCTCACTATTATGTTAGATCCACTATGGACTGGACTCTCACTATTATGTTGGATCCACTATGGACTGGACTCTCACTATTATGTTAGATCCACTATGGACTGGACTCTCACTATTATGTTAGATCCACTATGGACTGAACTCTCACTATTATATTAGATCCACTATGGACTGGACTCTCACTATTATGTTGGATCCACTATGGACTGGACTCTCACACTATTATGTTAGATCCACTATGGACTGGACTCTCACTATTATGTTAGATCCACTATGGACTGGACTCTCACTATTATGTTAGATCCACTATGGACTGGACTCTCACTATTATGTTGGATCCACTATGGACTGGACTCTCACTATTATGTTAGATCCACTATGGACTGGACTCTCACTATTATGTTAGAACCACTATGGACTGGACTTTCACTATTATGTTAGATCCACTATGGACTGGACTCTCACTATTATGTTGGATCCACTATGGACTGGACTCTCACACTATTACGCTAGATCCACTCGACGTCCATTGCATCTGCGGTCCTCTCCAAGGTTTCTCATTGTCATCCCATTGGGTTGAGTTTTTCCTTGCCCTGATGTGGGATCTGAACCGAGGATGTCGCCGTGGCTTGTGCAGCCCTTTGAGACACTGGTGATTTAGGGCCATATAAGTAAACATTGATTGATTGATTGATCGATAATGAACCGTTCAATGATGACTACATACTGTGTGTGCTTAGCTGCTGTGTAGCTGCTAAATTGAATAACTGGTGTGCTTATTGGAGGACATTTAAATGGTCACTGGCTACTTGATATCGAATCCGATACTTTTTGCTGATATCGTACCGATACACCCTTACATCGTGTTATTGCATATTTTTAAAAATGTTTAGTGATAGGTGGAGGAATGTGGAAAATGGAAATCCATCTCAGCAAGCAAAATGACTTCTGCTCTCTTTCCACCTCCACCATTTGCCTTCTCCCCTTCCCTCCCGCCTGCTCTCTATTGTCCTCCCCCTTTCCCCAAATCATTGCCTCCCTTCTTTTTCCACTCTTTTGGTTCCACCCATGGTGCTTCTCCCTGGGTGCGGGTGTGGTGAATGGATCTCTAAATGAATCCATGGCTCTTGCCGCGGGTGGCGAGTGATGCAAGTGAATTAGAAGAAGGAATTCTCCCGCTGACCTTGACGGGGCCTTCTCTTCAGCGTGAGGAGATGATTAAAAGAAGACATGTTCTGCTCCTGTACACTGTGCAAAGTTATGAGTTTTATTTTGAAAATCTCCCAAATTCAATTCCAGTTTCAAACAGGACGTAACATTTGAATTCCGTTTTTGGTATGACATCTTGTCCAGCGCTCTTGTTTTCTTCCCACTTCCTGTGTGCGCCCATTTCCTGCCGTTACACCTCTGGTCTGATCACCTGTTTTTGTTTTGACAATCAGGAGACACACCTTTTCCTGGTCGCGGATTAGAAAACGAACCTGTTCCTGGTTGTCAATCAAGAATCAAAATGTTTTTCCTGGTTGAAAATCAGGAGAAGGGACTGCCCTTAAAAGACAATCAGGAGACACATCTTTTTCTGGATGTTAATCAGGAGACACACCTTTGTGGTGAAGAAGGAGCTGAGCCGGAAGGCAAAGCTCTCAATTTACCGGTCGATCTACGTTCCCATCCTCACCTATGGTCATGAGCTTTGGGTTATGACCGAAAGGACAAGATCACGGGTACAAGCGGCCCAAATGAGTTTCCTCCGCCGGGTGGCGGGGCTCTCCCTTAGAGATAGGGTGAGAAGCTCTGTCATCCGGGGGGAGCTCAAAGTAAAGCCGCTGCTCCTCCACATCGAGAGGAGCCAGATGAGGTGGTTCGGGCATCTGGTCAGGATGCCACCCGAGCGCTGTTTAGGGCACGTCCGACCGGTAGGAGGCCACGGGGAAGACCCAGGACACGTTGGGAAGACTATGTCTCCCCGGCTGGCCTGGGAACGCCTCGGGATAACCCGGGAGGAGCTGGACGAAGTGGCTGGGGAGAGGGAAGTCTGGGCTTCCCCCTTTGTAGTCATCTTTATAATTTGTTAGCACATGCCTAAAACCTTTTAGGTTTCTATTTAAAAGGCCAATGGCTGAACACTGACTCATTGTTGACATAGTCTCTGACTCGTCGAGCTTTCAAAGAGTGGTGAGTCCTGGTACTGTAACGCCTCCTGGTTGCACCACCCTGCTCTTTCTTCATCTCCACCCCTGAAGAAAAGAAGGACGGTGGAGTCTGCCTCTGACACAACATGAACGTGTGCAAAGGTCTGAGTGCTGCACGAGTGTAATCAAGTCAGAGCGTGAGCGTGCATGAGTGCTGGGAGGAAAGAAAAACCTGGCGTGGCCGGGGAAGCCAGGGGGTGAATTAGGGATAGCGAGGCGACGCAGGAAGAGGAGGAGATCTGTCACAAAGAGGTGCTTATGCAAGGTGCGCGCCAGCCAAGGTTGTGTTTGTGTATTCTAGAAAATGATTTGTGGTTGAATTCGCAAGTTCCTTCTGCTAAGTCGCGGTCCGGGCGGTTGACCGTGGCAATGATCCATGGCCTCGTTTGTCTTCTTGACGTCTTGAAGCTGCGCCGTTGAGGATCGTTTCAATCGATGCTGTTTGTTTATTTGTTGACTGGCGGATTGCAGCCACCTGCCAGCTTGATTGGCACGCAACGGATGACGTCAAATGAGAGTTTGCATATCATTAGCACACACAGAAGGGAAGGGATTCATATGGCCCCATTCCTGGGGTAGAGGGGGGTAAACATTTTGCAACGCGGTCTGATGAAAATGAAGGAAAGCGCCACTCGAATTTAAAGTTGCCACAAAACACATTTTAAGACATTCAACACTATACTGCCATCTGGTGGAAATCGCCACGTTTCATGTGTGAGGTAAACCCTGACGAATGGGGTCATAGAATCCCCTTTCGACTCGACAAATGATGGAAAGGGTAAAGATCCATCCATCCATCCATCCATCTTCCTCCGCTTATCCGAGGTCGGGTCGCGGGGGCAGCAGCCTAAGCAAGGAAGCCCAGACTTCCCTCTCCCCAGCCACTTCGTCCAGCTCTTCCTGTGGGACCCCGAGGCGTTCCCAGGCCAGCCGGGAGACATAGTCTTCCCAACGTGTCCTGGGTCTTCCCCGCGGCCTCCTACCGGTCGGACGTGCCCTAAACACCTCCCTAGGGAGACGTTCGGGTGGCATCCTGACCAGATGCCCGAACCACCTCATCTGGCTCCTCTCGATGTGGAGGAGTAGCGGCTTTACTTTGAGCTCCCCCCGAATGACAGAGCTTCTCACCCTATCTCTAAGGGAGAGCCCCGCCACCCGGCGGAGGAAACTCATTTCGGCCGCTTGTACCCGTGATCTTGTCCTTTCGGTCATAACCCAAAGCTCATGACCATAGGTGAGGATGGGAACGTAGATCGACCGGTAAATTGAGAGCTTTGCCTTCCGGCTCAGCTCCTTCTTCACCACAACGGACCGATACAGCGTCCGCATTACTGAAGACGCCGCACCGATCCGCCTGTCGATCTCACGATTCACTCTTCCCTCACTCGTGAACAAGACTCCGAGGTACTTGAACTCCTCCACTTGGGGCAAGATCTCCTCCCCAACCCGGAGATGGAAAGGATAATTTAGTCTACTTTATACCTGCATTATCCTTACCGTCCTTACCCTTTCCAGCCTTTTTTAACTGCGCTACTGTGTGGAACAATTTCCCTTGTGGGTCAATAAAGTTTGTCTAAGTCTAACTTGTCAATCGGTCTTAGTTCATGACGCTATCATCAGTGTGTGCGTTAGGGTCGTCCGCATAACAATATTTTGGTACCGGCACCAAAAATGATATGATACTTTTCAAAATAAAAGGGGACCACAAACAAAATGTCATTATTGGCTTTATTCTAACTAAAAATCTTCTCTATTAAACATGTTTCTTATTGCAATTAAAGAATAATTTAGGAATAAATAAGATGTTGAACGTATTAGACAACTTGTCTTTTAGTAATAAGTAAACAAACCAAGGCTCCTAATTAGTCTGCTGACGTATGCAGTAACATATTGTGTCATTTATACACCTATTATTTTGTACACATTACTAATCTACTTGTTCATTTCCTGTTAATATCTGCTTACTTTCTATTCACAAATTTTTTTAAGGTAACATTTTTTTTTCAAGGTTAAAAATGATTTTCAAGGTAAAAAATGATTTTCAAGGTAAAAAAAAACATTTTTCAAGGTAAAACAAATCTTATGGGTAAAAAAAATTTTTCAAGGTAAAATTTTTTTTCAAGGTAAAAAATGATTTTCAAGGTTAAAAATGATTTTCAAGGTAAAAAAAAATGATTTTCAAGGTAAAAAACATTTTTCAAGGTAAAACAAATTTTATGGGTAAAAAAAAAATTTTCAAGGTAAAATTTTTTTTTCAAGGTAAAAAATGATTTTCAAGGTAAGTTCTATCTACACTTCTGTTCAAATGTAATAATCACTTATTCTTCTATTGTTTGATACTTGACATAAGTGTTGGATGATGATACAAATGTTTGGTATCAATCCGATACCAAGTAGTTAGAGGATCATACATTGGTCATGATTAAAGTTCCAGGGACGTATTTCATGTGTTTATAAACAATTAAAAAAAATGATAAAAGATTTTGAGATAATGCTTCACTTTTATCGTTTGTTTTTAAGCCAAAATACATCCATTCTCCCTCTTATGTCTCCACACTGTGTCTTCTTGTAAGTACACCGTGCGTATGCGTTGCCTTACATGTGGGTCTGCTCGTTTTTACCAGCAATTTCGTCACACCGTTATGTCCGGGAAAAAAAACAAAAAACGGTATTTTTCAGAAGCAGTTATGTATCGTTTTTAGTTAATTAGTACCGCGGTACTTTGTTAGTACCGCTATATATATATATATTTATTTATTTATTTATTTATTTTTTATTTTTTTTCTCTAATAAAGTTGTTTTTATCATCCCTCCTCACCCAGCCCCCCCCCCCCCCCCCCCCCCCCCCCCCACACACACACACACACACACACATGTAAAGCGACTTTGGGTATTTAGAAAAGCGCTATATAAATCCCAGGTATTATTATTATACCGTACAACCCTAGTGTGCATAATAATATATATATTTCTAAAGTTCCTGTTATAGAGGGTGAAATAGGGCATACTATATAAATAAATACATATTTAAATAATTACAATTTTAATTAATTAAATACATTTGCTTTTAATTGTCACTTTTTATGTTATTGTAAATAGTGTATTTAACATTTCTAAAGTTCCTGTTATAGAGGGTGAAATAGGGCATACTATATAAATAAATACATATTTAAATAATTACAATTTTAATTAATTAAATACATTTGCTTTTAATTGTCACTTTTTATGTTATTGTAAATAGTGTATTTAATATTTCTAAAGTTCCTGTTATAGAGGGTGAAATAGGGCATATTATATAAATAAATACATATTTAAATAATTACAATTTTAATTAATTAAATACATTTGCTTTTAATTGTCACTTTTTATGTTATTGTAAATAGTGTATTTAATATTTCTAAAGTTCCTGTTATAGAGGGTGAAATAGGGCATATTATATAAATAAATACATATTTTAATAATTAAAATTTTGATTAATTAAATACATTTGCTTTTAATTGTCACTTTTTATGTTATTGTAAATAGTGTATTTAACTAGTGAATCAATTATTTCAATATTTGTATTAAACGATTGAATTATTTTTCATGATTTATTAATTCTATTTTTCAATCATTTAGTGTTTTAATTAATTATGTATTTAATGATACAATTATTATTTATGTAATTACTGTTTATTGATTATTTTTAAACACATCTAGTCCAATGATCGCTTGTGGTCTGAGGCCACGGACTTTAGAAGCATTTATGGCTAAGCCATTTTTAGGGAGTGTCCGACATATTTTTTTAGGCCTTGTGGAGTATGTGGAAGTAAGAGCTGCTGGTCCAGAGAAAGTAAATAAATGTATTCCAGTTATCTGAGTTATTTCAGCACTATCAGACCAAGATATCGACCGGTACTTTGGTCCAAGGTTCACAGAAAAGTGGATTTATTCATGTATTTATTTCCGTCCCATTTGACCCTCTATATTCTTGGTAATATGAACAAAATGAATGTTCATATGCGGTTTTTTTTTTAGACTTTGTTGTACCTGTAATCTGAAAGTTAGTTCCTGAAGCGTTTATGGCTGAATCCTGGATGACAAATACGATCACAACCTTACCGACTGAATACCAAATCTTTCCAACCTAACGTCTGTTCTCACAATTAGCAAGCAGCCCTACACACACACACACACACACACACACACACACACACACACACACACACACACACACACACACACACCTTGCAAAAAGAGCAGAAGGCAATATCCTTAACGGAACATTGTAGATGGAGTTTAATTGCATTTTTATAATTTGGTGTGAGGCAGTCTGCCTGATTTAGATGCAACCGTTCAGTCCTTGGGTGAGAGCAATTACAGAAACATAATGTTCCAGGAGATAAACCGTATGTCACATTTATCCCGCAAACGAGTTGAAGAAAAAGTTGAACACAGTTTGCACAAATTACCGCCCGTAGAAGTGCGATAAAACGATTTATAGCGTAGAACGGCATAAAAACATGAGAAAAATCATCATTCTGACGTCGGGCCTGAGACTAATGTCACTGTGCGAGTACTTTTCACGTCGCTTGAAAGAACTTCTTTGAGAACCACTTGAGGCTGTGTTGAAGGTAAAAAAAAACTGCGCCTGTCAGGTCTCGCATCACACAAGCAGATGAGAAGAGTTGCGGGAGTATTGGATGTCCTGGCTCTGCATTAGCGTTGTGGTTTGTTTGCAGACTTGGTCTGGGTTTCAAGTGGTCGTTTGGGAGGGGGTGGTTTAACGAACGGTCCCAGACACGTGATTTCCCCGGACGAACGTTAATTTTCCTCCAGTTAACATTTCATGTATTTCTACTTCTGTGATATTCTGTTTCTATTGGCCAAAGTCCTTGACTCTGTCCGGGTCGTTAATGTAACGGAGGCTCTGGCATTTAGATCAGTGGCTAGCTCGCTTGTCCCTCATGCCGGACGACCAGTCCCAGGCTGAACAGGAAGCAGGGACTGAACAAGAAGCGACACTGTGCGAGTACTTTTCACGTCGCTTGAAAGAACTTCTTCGAGAACCACTTGAGGCTGTGTTGAAGGTAAAAAAAACTGTGCCTGTCAGGTCTCGCATCACACAAGCAGATGAGAAGAGTTGCGGGAGTATTGGATGTCCTGGCTCTGCATTAGCGTTGTGGTTTGTTTGCAGACTTGGTCTGGGTTTCAAGTGGTCGTTTGGGAGGGGGTGGTTTAATGAACGGTCCCAGACACGTGATTTCCCCGGACGAACGTTCATTTTCCTCCAGTTAACATTTCATGTATTTCTACTTCTGTGATATTCTGTTTCTATTGGCCAAAGTCCTTGACTCTGTCCGGGTCGTTAATGTAACGGAGGCTCTGGCATTTAGATCAGTGGCTAGCTCGCTTGTCCCTCATGCCGGACGACCAGTCCCAGGCTGAACAGGAAGCAGGGACTGAACCAGAAGCGACACCGTGCGAGTACTTTTCACGTCGCTTGAAAGAACTTCTTCGAGAACCACTTGAGGCTGTGTTGAAGGTAAAAAAAAACTGTGCCTGTCAGGTCTCACATCACACAAGCAGATGAGAAGAGTTGCGGGAGTTTTGGATGTCCTGGCTCTGCATTAGCGTTGTGGTTTGTTTGCAGACTTGGTCTGGGTTTCAAGTGGTCGTTTGGGAGGGGGTGGTTTGATGAACGGTCCCAGACACGTGATTTCCCCGGACGAACGTTCATTTTCCTCCAGTTAACATTTCATGTATTTCTACTTTTGTGATATTCTGTTTCTATTGGCCAAAGTCCTTGACTCTGTCCGGGTCGTTAATGTAACGGAGGCTCTGGCATTTAGATCAGTGGCTCGCTCATGCCGGACGACCAGTCCCAGGCTGAACAGGAAGCAAGGACTGAACCAGGCTGGTTACAGTGGCGCCGTGACCCAGATAAGCGTGAGGTTTAAGGAGATGAGTGTAACAGAGGCCAACCAGTGTGGCTGAGTCATGTGTACGTTGGTAAACCTCACTCCCAGACAACTTTAAGAGCAGTGCTGGTTACTGGGTTGATAGCACAGGCTTTTGGCTCGTCTCTCATGCCGGACGACCAAGAGTCAAGTCCCAGGCTGAACAAAAAGCACGGATTGAACCAGGCAGGTTACAGTGATGCCGTGACGCGGATAAGAGTGAGGTTTAGGGGGGAGAAGTGTAATGAAGGCCAGTTAGTGTGACCGGGCAATGTTTATGTTGGTAAACCTCGCTACCTGGCAACCTGAGACAACCTTGTACGCATCTCTCTCATGCCGGAGGACCCAGGGTTGGGTCCCAGGCTGAACAAGAAGCAGGGATTGAACCAGGCGGCTTACAGTGGTGCCGTGACCGGGATGAGAGTGAGGTTTGAGGGGGGGTGGGGTGTAATGGCCAGCCAGTGTGACCGGGCCATGTTTACGTTGGTAAACCTTGCTTCGTGACAACCTAAAGCTCAGTAGCCAACACGCTCGTCTCTCATTTCGGACGACTGAGGTTCGAGTCCCAGGCTGAACAAGAAGCAGGGACTGAAGCAAGTGGGTTATAGGGTGCCGTGACCCGGATGAAAGTGAGATTTAAACTGGCTGGCCTCCATATCATGTGTAAGTTGGTAAACCTCACTCCCTGACAACTTTATAAGCAGTGCTGGTCACCGGGTTGATAGCTTGGGCTTTTAGCTCTGTAGCTAGTGCGCTTGTTTCTTATGCCGGGCACCCAGGTTTGAGTCCAAGGCTGAACAAGAAGTGGGGATTGAATCAGGCACGTTACAGTGGTGTCGTGACCCGGATGAGAGTGGGGTTTAAGGGGGAGGAGTGTATTGAAGGCCAGCCAGTGTGACCGGGCCATGTTTATGTTGGTAAACCTCGCTACCTGGCAACCTGAAGCTATGCTTGTCTCTCATGTCGGATGATCCAGAGTTGGGTCCCAGGCTGAACAAGAAGCAGGGCTTCAACCAGGCAGGTTACAGTGGTGCCGTGACCCAGATGAGAGTTTTGTTTAGGGGAGAAGTGCAATGGAGGCCAGTCAGTTTGACCGGGTCATGTTTACGTTGGTAAACCTCGCTACCTCGCAACCTGAAACTCCGTAGCTTGTACGCTCGTCTCTCATGCTGAACAACTTAGGTTCAAGTCCCAGGCTGAACAGGTAGCAGGGACTGAACCAGGTGGGTTACAGTGGTGCCGTGACTCAGATGAGAGTGAGGTTTGGTGGAGGAGTGTAATGAAGGCATTGGTAAACCTTGCTCCCTGCCAACCTGAAGCTCCCTACCTAGTACGCTCGTCTCTCATGCCGGACTACCCAGGGTTGGGTCCCAGGCTGAAAAGGAGGCAGCGACTGAACCAAGTGGCTTACAGTGGTGCCATAACCCAGATGAGTGTGAGGTTTAGGGAGGCGAGTCCAACGGAGGCCAGACTCATGTGAGTCATGCTGAGTCATGTGTACATTGGTAAACCTCACTCCCTGACACCTTAAGGGCAGTGCTGGTTACCGGGTTGATAGCTCGGACTTTTAGACCAGTGGCTAGTACATTCGTCCATCATGCCGGACGACCCAGGTTCAAGTCCCGGGCTGAACTCGTTACATTAACGTGGAAATCATATGATGATCAGAAGTATACGTACACATACACCCTCCAAACCGATAAGTGACTGATAAGTTTGTGACAGGAAAACGATGAGAAAACACGCACTCGAATCGTGTCAGGTAGTCCGGCCCACAGTGACAACCTTACCGTCAAGTTCGCCGACGATACCACAGTGGTCGGGCTCATCTCCAGGGGTGACGAGGCTGCCTACAGAGAGGAGGTCCTGAAGCTGACGGCCTGGTCTTCGGAGAACAACCTCGCTCTCAACACCAGCAAGACCAGAGAGATCATCGTCGACTTCAGGAGGAGCAGCACCGACCCTGCCCCCCTCTACATCAACGGCGAGCGTGTAGAGAGGGTCCACACCTTCAGGTACCTTGGAGTCCACATCTCTAATGACTTCTCCTGGACAGTCAACACCACATCAATCATCAAGAAGGCTCAGCAGCGGCTACACTTCCTTAGAGTCCTCTGGAAGTACAACCTGAAGCCTGACCTGCTGCTGACCTTCTACCGCTCGTCCATCGAGAGCCTGCTGGCCTACTGTATTACGGTATGGTACGGCAGCTGCACTGCAGCAGACAGGGAGAGGCTGCAAAGAGTGGTCAAGACGGCTCAGAAGATCATCGGCCGCCCTCTCCCCTCTCTGACGGACATCTACACCTCCCGCTGCCTCAACAGAGCCAGTGCCATCATCAAGGACAGCACCCACCCTGGCTCTGACCTGTTCCACCTGCTGCCCTCTGGGAAGCGCTACAGGTGCATTAAAACCAAAACAAACAGGCTAAAGAACAGCTTCTTCCCCAGGGCCATAACCATCCTGAACGGACTGCCCCATTGTCCCTCATAACTGCCTTCTCTTCGGTGCAATAACCCATTCCACCAACCACCCTGTTTTTGTTTTGTTTTTTCATATATATATTCATTTCACACCATATTCATTGCACTTCTATATTTTTTATATTTTTATATATTTGCACATTGTTTTTCTAGCATGCACACATCGCACTGTATGGAATGGCCTCAATCTCGTTACCTTGCGTAATGACAATAAAGCTGATTCTGATTCTGATTCTGATGCCATTCCGTTCCTAGTAGATAAGGTACGGTGTTAC
>NC_084577.2:27737586-27830086 GCF_033978685.3 Nerophis lumbriciformis | reverse complement strand
GGTCGCGGGGGCAGCAGCCTAAGCAGGCAAGCCCAGACTTCCCTCTCCCCAGCCACTTCGTCCAGCTCTTCCTGTGGAACCCCGAGGCGTTCCCAGGCCAGCCGGGAGACATAGTCTTCCCAGCGTGTCCTGGGTCTTCCCCGCGGCCTCCTACCGGTCGGACGTGCCCTAAACACCTCCCTAGGGAGGCGTTCGGGTGGCATCCTGACCAGGTGCCCGAACCACCTCATCTGGCTCCTCTCCATGTGGAGGAGCAGCGGCTTTGCTTTGAGCTCCCCCCGGATGGCAGAGCTTCTCACCCTATCTCTAAGGGAGAGCCCCGCCACCCGGCGGAGGAAACTCATTTCGGCCGCTTGTACTCGTGATCTTGTCCTTTCGGTCATAACCCAAAGCTCATGACCATAGGTGAGGATGGGAACATAGATCGACCGGTAAATTGAGAGCTTTGCCTTCCGGCTCAGCTCCTTCTTCACCACAACGAATCGATACAGCGTCCGCATTACTGAAGACGCCGCACCGATCCGCCTGTCGATCTCACGATCCACTCTTCCCTCACTCGTGAACAAGACTCCGAGGTACTTGAACTCCTCCACTTGGGGCAAGATCTCCTCCCCAACCCGGAGATGGCACTCCACCCTTTTCCGGGCGAGAACCATGGACTCGGACTTGGAGGTGCTGATTCCCATCCTAGTCGCTTCACACTCGGCTGCGAACCGATCCAGTGAGAGCTGAAGATCCTGGCCAGATGAAGCCATCAGAACCACATCATCTGCAAAAAGCAGAGACCTAATCCTGCAGCCACCAAACCAGATCCCCTCAACGCCTTGACTGCGCCTAGAAATTCTGTCCATAAAAGTTATGAACAGAATCGGTGACAAAGGGCAGCCTTGGCGGAGTCCAACCCTCACTGGAAAAGTGTCCGACGTACTGCCGGCAATGCGGACCAAGCTCTGGCACCGAGCATACAGGGAGCGGACCGCCACAATCAGACAGTCCGTTACCCCATACTCTCTGAGCACTCCCCACAGGACTTCCCGAGGAACACGGTCGAATGCCTTCTCCAAGTCCACAAAACACATGTAGACTGGTTGGGCAAACTCCCATGCACCCTCAAGGACCCTGCCGAGACTATAGAGCTGGTCCACAGTTCCACGACCAGGACGAAAACCACACTGTTCCTCCTGAATCCGAGGTTCGACTATCCGGCGTAGCCTCCTCTCCAGTACACCTGAATAGACCTTACCGGGAAGGCTGAGGAGTGTGATCCCACGATAGTTAGAACACACCCTCCGGTCCCCCTTCTTAAAGAGAGGAACCACCACCCCGGTCTGCCAATCCAGAGGTACCGCCCCCGATGTCCACGCGATGCTGCAGAGTCTTGTCAACCAAGACAGCCCCACAGCATCCAGAGCCTTAAGGAACTCCGGGCGGATCTCATCCACCCCCGGGGCCTTGCCACCGAGGAGCTTTTTAACTACCTCAGCAACCTCAGCCCCAGAAATAGAAGAGCCCACCACAGACTCCCCAGGCACTGCTTCCTCATAGGAAGACGTGTTGGTGGGATTGAGGAGGTCTTCGAAGTATTCCCTCCACCGATCCACAATTTCCGCAGTCGAGGTCAGCAGAACACCATCCTCACCATACACGGTGTTGATAGTGCACTGCTTCCCCTTCCTGAGGCGGCGGATGGTGGTCCAGAATTGCTTCGAAGCCGTCCGGAAGTCGTTTTCCATGGCTTCCCCGAACTCCTCCCATGTCCGAGTTTTTGCCTCTGCGACCGCTGAAGCCGCACACCGCTTGGCCTGTCGGTACCTGTCCGCTGCCTCAGGAGTCCTATGAGCCAAAAGAACCCGATAGGACTCCTTCTTCAGCTTGACGGCATCCCTCACCGCCGGTGTCCACCAACGGGTTCTAGGATTACCGCCACGACAAGCACCAGATTGATTCATTATTTTATCTTATTTTATTTATTTTTATATTAATGTTATGGATTATTGTGGAAGACCCTTGCTTCCGGGTGAGTTCTCAGGACCATTCCAGGGAAGACATTGTCGTGAGATGGTTTAGACTTCTTTATTTTTTTTGGGAACAGAGTCTTTGACGTGATTTTCAGCAGCTGCCTTTTCTTACGTGAGCACACGAATGGTTTCCTTCCGTCCGCCGTCTGCTTTTCAGCAGCACGTCGCCGTCGTTCGCCGTCTACTTTTCAGCAGCACGTCGCCGTCGTTCGCGTGGTAGCACAGGATGGTTTCCTCCCGTCCGCCATCTGCTTTTCAGCAGCACGTCGCCGTTGTTCACCGTCTACTTTTCAGCAGCACGTCGCCGTCGTTCGCGTGGTAGCAGAGGATGGTTTCCTCCTGTCCGCCGTCTGCTTTTCAGCAGCACGTCGCCGTCGTTCGCCGTCTACTTTTCAGCAGCACGTCGCCGTCGTTCGCGTGGTAGCAGAGGATGGTTTCCTCCCGTCCGCCATCTGCTTTTCAGCAGCACGTCGCCGTCGTTCGCGTGGTAGCAGAGGATGGTTTCCTCCCGTCCGCCGTCTGCTTTTCAGCAGCACGTCGCCGTCGTTCGCCGTCTACTTTTCAGCAGCACGTCGCCGTCGTTCGCGTGGTAGCAGAGGATGGTTTCCTCCCGTCCGCCGTCTGCTTTTCAGCAGCACGTCGCCGTCGTTCACGTCTACTTTTCAGCAGCACGTCGCCGTCGTTCGCGTGGTAGCAGAGGATGGTTTCCTCCCGTCCGCCATCTGCTTTTCAGCAGCACGTCGCCGTCGTTCGCGTGGTAGCAGAGGATGGTTTCCTCCCGTCCGCCGTCTGCTTTTCAGCAGCACGTCGCCGTCGTTCGCCGTCTACTTTTCAGCAGCACGTCGCCGTCGTTTGCGTGGTAGCAGAGGATGGTTTCCTCCCGTCCGCCGTCTGCTTTCCAGCAGCACGTCGCCTTTGGCGTGCTTTTCAGCAGCTGCCTTTTCTCCGTCTCGCTCTCGCGGTGTACTGTGCTCCGCGTCTTGCCTCTTGCTCTCCACCTCTCCTCCCGTCTCTCTCAGCTGTCACCCTTTTATACACAGACAGATTATCTGATTGTGCCCAGCTGCCCGACCCACGCACCTGTAGTCCATTTGGACGCGGGTCCGCAGGCCACGGCCCCTCGCCGCCATCTTGGAGCGGGCCCCGGTGTCGGACCGCCGGCCCCGCCTCTCCACAATTATATTATATTATATATAGAGATGTCCAATAATGGCTTTTTTGCCGATATTGTCCAACTCTTAATTACCGATACCGATATATACAGTCGTGGAATGACATTATTATGCCTAATTTTGTTGTGATGCCAGAGTTTGTTGGTGACGAACCCCAAGATGCAGAGATGACGGCAGGCATTGAGCGAGAAAACATGATTTAATTTAACACTTTAGCAAAAAAAAAAAACAAAAGGGTACAAACAAAAAGGCGCGCACAAGGCGGAGAACAAACTTGGCTATGAACTAAAATAGCACAAAGGCTAACTGTCGACAAGAAACAAAAAACACTTACTGTGACACGAAGGAACTATGACATGGGCAGAGTGAACAAAAGTAGACAGAGCTACAACGACAAGTATTATGACAGGTCGTAGTGACATCGACAATGACAATAATCCAGCACTGACTGGAGGGGAAGGCAGGTTTAAATAGCAGCTGGCTGATTGACAGCAGGTGTGGCCAGGTGCCAATCAGCCGCAGCTGAGGGGAAGCAGCACTCAGGGAGACGATGAGGAAATAACCAAAATAAGAGCGTTGACAGGAAATGACAGAGGAAAAACTAAAACTTGACCAAACTGACACTGGATGCATTAAACAATGTAACAAGGTTTTCCAAAATAAATCAACTCAAGTTATGGAGAAAAAAAATGCCAACATGGCACTGCCATATTTATTATTGAAGTCACAAAGTGCATTAATTTTTTTTAACATGCCTCAAAACAGCAGCTTGGAATTTGGGACATGCTCTCCCTGAGCGGAGGGTGTATATTGTAGCGTCCCGGAAGAGTTAGCGCTGCAAGGGATTCTGGGTATTTGTTCTGTTGTGTTTATGTTGTGTTACGGTGCGGATGTTCTCGCGAAATGTGTTTGCCATTCTTGTTTGGTGTGGCTTCACAGTGTGGCGCATATTTGTAACGGTGTTAAAGTTGTTTATACGGCCACCCTCAGTGTGACCTGTATGACTATTGACCAAGTATGCTTGTCCCTTGGCAAGTTTACCTGCAATAAGACGCTTTTGGTAGCCATCCACAAGCTTCTGCTGGAATTTTTGACCACACTTCTTGACAAAATTGGTGCAGTTCAGCTAAATTTGTTGGACTTGTTTCTTCAGCATTGTCCACGCGTTTAAGTCAGGACTTTGGGAAGGCCATTCTAAAACTTTCATTCTAGCCTGATTTAGCCATTCCTTTGCCACTTTTGAGGTGTGTTTGGGGGTCATTGTCCTGTTGGAACACCCAACTGCGCCCAAGACCCAACCTCCGGGCTGATGATTTTAGCTTGTCCTGAAGAATTTTAAGGTAATCCTCCTTTTTTCATTGTCCCATTTACTCTCTGTAAAGCAGCAGTTCCATTGACAGCAAAACAGGCCCAGAGCATAATACTACCACCACCATGCTTGACGGTAGGATGGTGTTCCTGGGTTTCAAAGCTTCACCTTTTCTCCTCCAAACATATCGCTGGGTATTGTGGCCAAACAGCTCAATTTGACTCAACAGGAGGTTGGGTCTTGGGCGCGGTTGTGTGTTGTAAGATCTACATCACTATCAAATAGTTCACTTTTTCTTTTTACACAAATAAAGTGTGAAATAAAAATAATGGGGGGCCCCAATTTACGCAGGAGTGGCCCTGGTTACGTTCACATTTCACTTTTTCTTGTAACATTACACCTGGTTGCGCTTTTATTCCACTTGTTATGTCGCTGTTGTTGTTCTATTAATATTTCCCGCACGGCTTGTTTAGAAACATGCTTTCTAATTTGCACAAATAGGACGCCACAATTTCTGCTCTTTATTCTCAGAAAAATAATACCACTGCAGACTTGTTTACGTCCATGAGCTCCTTGGCATAGCAATTCAATGCAAAAATGCATTATGCACGTGTGCGTGTGTGTGTGTGTGTGTGTGTGTGTGTGTGTAAGAGGGTTATGAAGCTGATTGCAAACCTTTGCAAGACAGCCATAATCGATAAAGGGTTATACAATTTGTCCATTTCATGCGTCCATAACCGGGGTGTCCAAACTTTAAATAATTTTTAAAAAAAGAAGCAGAAATAAAGAGCAGGGAGGATTTTTTTTCTTTTAATTTTCTGTAATTAATTAAATTTCTGTAACCTAAGCTCAGTGACCATGATGCACAGCATTCACTGATATGACCCAACCCAGTCAACCTCCCCTAGTCATGGTGCAGGAAAAACGAATCAACCGGCACAAAAAGTCAACACACATGGTCACACATAACACAACCTGCATAATTGAACTTTGTAGATATTGTGAAAAACTCCCATCACTGTAAAAACGTTGAAATGAGACCCATTTAAATCTATTGCAAGGCATGATGGGAAAATGCAAAACACTCTCCACACGTATCCATGTTTGGCTTTTAGCTGCTTGATATTTCTGATTGATTGCAAAACTTAAAGGGAGGTTGTCACGGAAGTAAACAAGATATATACATGTATATGCATATGTATATATATATATATATATATATATATATATATATATATATATATATATATATATATATATATATATATATAAGTTTTTAAATTTTCCTGAGGGAACTCTCCTGAAGGAATCAATAAAGTACTATATATATATATATATATATATATATATATATATATATATATATATATATATATATATATATATATATATATATATATATGCGCAGAGGCAGTTTTATTATTTATTTATTCATTTATTTTTTTATTTTTTTTATAAACCTTTATTTATAAACTGCAACATGTACAAACAGCTGAGAAACAATAATCAAAATAAGTATGGTGCCAGTATGGTGTTTTTTCCCCCAATAAAATACTGTAAAAGATAGAAATGTAGTTTGTCTCTTTTATCCGATTATTCGAAGTAATAATCGGCAGATTAATCGATTATCAAATATATCGTTAGTTGAGGCCCTAAAATATATATATATATATATATATATATATATATATATATATATATATATATATATATATATATATATATATATATATATATATATATATATATATAAATATTTATATGTATATATATATGTATATATATATGTATATATATATATATATATATATATATATATATATATATATATATATATATATAAATATTTATATATATATATATATATACATATATATATACATATATATATATATATATGAATATTTATATTTATATATATATATATATATATATATATATATATATATAAATATTTATATATATATATATGTATATATATATGTATATATATATATATAAAAATATATATATACATATATATACATATATATATATATATATATATATATATATATATATATATATATATATATATATATATATATATATATATATATATATATATATATATATATATATATATATATATATATATATATATATATATATATACTAGGGCCGCAACTAATGATAAATTTGATAATCGATTAATCTGCCGATTATTACTTCGATTAATAATCGGATAAAAGAGACAAACTACATTTCTATCCTTTACAGTATTTTATTGGGGGGAAAAACAGCATACTGGCACCATACTTACTTTGATTATTGTTTCTCAGCTGTTTGTACATGTTGCAGTTTATAAATAAAGGTTTATAAAAAAAATAAATGAATAAATAAATAATAAAACTGCCTCTGTGCATATATATACTGTATATATATATATATATATATATATATATATATATATATATATATATATATATATATATATATATATATATATATATATAAATATTTATATATATATATATATGTATATATATATGTATATATATATATATATATATATATATAAAAATATATATATACATATAAATACATATATATATATATATATATATATATATATATATATATATATATATATATATTAGGGCCGCAACTAACGATAAATTTGATAATCGATTAATCTGCCGATTATTACTTCGATTAATAATCGGATAAAAGAGACAAACTACATTTCTATCCTTTACAGTATTTTATTGGGGGGAAAAACAGCATACTGGCACCATACTTACTTTGATTATTGTTTCTCAGCTGTTTGTACATGTTGCAGTTTATAAATAAAGGTTTATAAAAAAAATAAATGAATAAATAAATAATAAAACTGCCTCTGTGCATATATATACTGTATATATATATATATATATATATATATATATATATATATATATATATATATATATATATATATATATATATATATATATCAAAATATGGAATATTTTTCCCCAAAAATATTTTAAAGTGGAATATTTGATGTGAAGTAATTGGAGCCTTGAACATGTCAATAATTCATAACAAAATTGATTTTGATTCTTTATTATTTTTTGAGCAATGACAGTTCAAAAAATAAAACCCTGCAAAAATGATTGCGGATCCAAAAGGTATCCACTCAAAAAGACTTTAAAAATATGTCGTACATTTTTTTATTTTTTTTATTTAACACTTATGTCTCTAGATCAACTTTAAACATTTTTTTTTTTTTTTTTTTTTATTCTGTCCGTCTATTTTCTTTTTTGTAAAAATATTTTTTTTATATGGCAAAAAGACAAAATATGCAATATTTTTTTCCAAAAAAAAATTCAAAGTGGAATATTTGATGTGAAGTAATTGGAGTCTTGCACATGTCAATAATTCATAACAACATGAATTTTGATTTATTATTATTTTTAAGCAATGACTATTTTAAAGAAAAAAACATCAGCCTACATGGCAGATTTGTGTTATTAGAGTCATTATTGCAAATTTGTCTCGTTACATTTCACCTGTTTGCTCCTTTAGTATTTTTCAAATGTACGGCGGGCCTTTAAAAAAAAATCATCTGCGGGCCACAAATGGCCCCCGGGCCGCACATTTTAAAACTTTTGTATCCAGGCACGGGTGTACCGTGAATTCCTCTCTTCATCCCATCAGAGCGGCGCCAGAATCCGACACGCCGCAGAAGCGCGGTCCACCTTTTTGTTCCGCCTGAAGCGGCGATGCGTTCAGGGTCAGCGGTGCACGCCACTATCTGGCCTGTTTGTCTAAGCGCTGGTTGTAATGAAGAGTGAATAATGTCATTACAGCGTGCACCCACTCAGGACTTCTTCCCTCCAGGTAGTCTGACTCCATTTGGATAAAAAGCATGTGTCTGAGTCACACACACACACACACACACACACACACACTTGTATTTGTTACCGTCATGGGACCTGAGAAAAATGCCTCCCTCTTTAGGACCAGCCTTTCTAGATATATAAAGAAGTGTATTTACAACATTAATAATATATACATACTATGCAAATATAAAAAAGATTGTTGTGAAAAAATTAGTCGGAATTTCACAAGGAAAAGGTCACAATTTCACAAGAAAAAGCTAGAATTTTGGCAGTATTATAATAAAAGTCGTAAATTTACTCAACGCAAGTCAAAATTTGACAAGAAAAACTGAACATTTGTGCAATATTATGATAAAAATTGGAATTTTACTCAATAACAGTCGCAATTTTAATTATATAAAGAGAGTCGTAATTTTACTCGACAAAAGTCATAATTTTATAAGAAAACTTAAAAATTTGGGCAATATTATAATAATTGTCAGAATTTTACTTGGCAAAATGATCACAAAAGTCATCATTTTACTCCAAAAATGTCACTATTTCACAAGTACAACCAAAAAATTGGCAATATTGTGATAAAAGTCAGAATTTTAATTGACAAATGTCACCATTTTGCAGTAAAAAGTAATAATTTTACATAAAAAAGTAATACTTTTCAAAGAAAGCATTATTTACTTCAAGTTATTACAGTATGTCTCTATATACATATTTATTTAATTTTTTTAATTAATTTTGGTCAAAGGGGGCGAATTTTAATTTCTTACACACACTTGTTATTACGTATGTTGACCAGAGGAGGAGCACTTTTAAAAGCGACCCAGAGTCAATTTGAAAAATCCCTCCTTTTTGGGACCACCGTCATTTTGATAGATGTCACCACCAGGGGTGCAAATGAGACATTCTCAATGTTTTTGTTTTTTGTAATGTGAAAACTCCGATAAATGCCTCCCTCTTTAGGACTAGCCTTTCTAGATATATAAAGAAGTGTATTTACAACATTAATAATATATACATACAATGCAAATATGAAAAAGCTTGTTGTGAAAAATGAGTTGGAATTTCACAAGCAAATGGTCACAATTTCACAAGAAAAAGGTCACAATTTCACAAGAAAAACTTAGAAATCTGGCAGTATTATAATAAAAGTCGTCATTTTACTCAACGCAAGTCAAAATGTTACAAGAAAAACTGAATATTTGGGCAATATTATGATAAAAGTTGTATTTTTTATTTATTTTACAAGAAAAGCTTCAGATTTTGGCAATTCTATGATGAGAGTCGTAATTGTACTCGACAAAAGTCCCAATTTTATGAGAATACTTTAAAATGATATATAAAATAAAAATTAAAATAAAATCATACATTGCTGCTTTTGCACCTGTCAATGTTTACTTTTTTATGTACATTAAATCAACAAAAATTATTGACTTTGGAGCAATGTTCACGGACTCTAGTATTTGGCTCTCTATTAGATGCAATGGTTTTCCGTATTGGGAACATGAATTATGTCCTAACTTGTTCACATCTCCTCATGTGGAAGCTACTTTTCCTTGTTGATGTCTCAAGAAGGGTAGAAATACAAGTACACACACACTCACACACACATTCTTGTATTTGTTACCTTCTTGAGACCTCTGAAAAATGCCTCCCTCTTTTGGACCACCCTTTCTAGATATATAAAGATGTGTATTTACAACATTAATAATATATACATACTATGCAAATATGAAAAAGCTTGTTGTAAAAAATGAGTTGGAATTTCACAAGAAAAAGGTCACAATTTCACAAGAAAAACTTGGAAATCTGGCAGTATTATAATAAAAGTCGTCATTTTACTTAACGCAAGTCAAAATGTTACAAGAAAAACTGAATATTTGAGAAATATTATGATAAAAGTTGGAATTTTACAAGAAAAGCTTAACATTTTGTCAATTCTATGATGAGAGTCGTAATTTTACTCGACAAAAGTCCCAATTTTATAAGAATATAAATGATAAATAAAATAAAAATAAAAATAAAATCATATATTTCTGCCTTTGCACCTGTCAATGTTTACTTTTGTATGCAAATTAAATCAACAAAAAATCCTGACTTTGGAGCAATGTTCACGGACTCTAGTATTTGGCTCTCTATAGATGCAATGGTTTTCCGTATTGCGACCATGATTTATGTCCTAACTTGTTCACACCTCCTCATATGGAAGCTACTTTTCCTTGTTGATGTCTCAAGAAGGGTAGAAATACAAGTACACACACACACACACACACACACACATTCTTGTATTTGTTACCTTTTTGAGAACTCCGATAAATGCTTCCCTCTTTTGGACCACCCTTTCTAGATATATAAAGAAATGTATTTACAACATTAATAATATATACATACTATGCAATTATGAAAAAGCGTGTTGTGAAAAATGAGTTGAAATTTCACAAGAAAAAGGTCACAATTTCACAAGAAAATCTTAGAAATCCGGCAGTATTATAATAAAAGTCGTCATTTTACTCAACGCAAGTCAAAATGTTACAAGAAAAACTGAATATTTGGGCAATATTATGATAAAAGTTTTATTTTTTATTTATTTTACAAGAAAAGCTTAAGATTTTGGCAATTCTATGATGAGAGTCGTAATTGTACTCGACAAAAGTCCCAATTTTATAAGAATACTTTAAAATGATATATAAAATTAAAATTAAAATTAAATCATATATTTCTGCCTTTGCACCTGTCAATGTTTACTTTTTTATGTACAAAAAGTCTTGACTTTGGAGCAATGTTCACGGACTCTAGTATTTGGCTCTCTATAGATGCAATGGTTTTCCATATTGCGACCATGTTTTATGTCCTAACTTGTTCACACCTCCTCATATGGAAGCTACTTTTCCTTGTTGTTGTCTCAAGAAGGGTAGAAATACAAGTACACACACACACATACACACACACACATTCTTGTATTTGTTACCTTCTTGAGACCTCTGAAAAATGCCTCCCTCTTTTGGACCACCCTTTCTAGATATATAAAGATGTGTATTTACAACATTAATAATATATACATACTATGCAAATATGAAAAAGCTTGTTGTGAAAAATGAGTTGGAATTTCACAAGAAAAAGGTCACAATTTCACAAGAAAAACTTAGAAATCTGGCAGTATTATAGTAAAAGTCGTCAATTTACTCAACGCAAGTCAAAATGTAGAATACTTTAAAATGATATATAAAATAAAAATAAAAATAAAATCATACATTGCTGCCTTTGCACCTGTCAATGTTGACTTTTTTATGTACATTAAATCAACAAAAAGTCTTGACTTTGGAACAATGTTCACGGACTCTAGTATTTGGCTCTCTATTAGATGCAATGGTTTTCCGTATTGCGACCATGATTTATGTCCTAACTTGTTCACACCTCCTCATATGGAAGCTACTTTTCCTTGTTGATGTCTCAAGAAGGGTAGAAATACAAGTACACACACACACACACACACATTCTTGTATTTGTTACCTTTTTGAGAACTCCGATAAATGCCTGCCTTTTTTGGACCACCCTTTCTAGATATATAAAGAAGTGTATTTACAACATTAATAATATATACATACTATGCAAATATGAAAAAGCTTGTTGTGAAAAATGAGTAGGAATTTCACAAGAAAAAGGTCACAATTTCACAAGAAAAACTTAGAAATCTGGCAATATTATAATAAAAGTCGTCATTTCACTCAACGCAAGTCAAAATGTTACAAGAAAAACTGAATATTTGGGCAATATTATGATAAAAGTTGGAATTTTACAAGAAAGGCTTAATATGTTGGCAATTCTATGATGAGAGTCGTAATTGTACTCGACAAAAGTCCCAATTTTATAAGAATACTTTAAAATGATATATACAAAAAAAATACCAAAAAAAATCATATATTGCTGCCTTTGCACCTGTCAATGTTTACTTTTTTTATGTACATTAAATCAATAAAAAGTCTTGACTTTGGAGCAATGTTCACGGACTCTAGTATTTGGCTCTCCATTAGATGCAATGGTTTTCCGTATTGGGAACATGATTTATGTCCTAACTTGTTAACACTTCCTCATGTGGAAGTTACTTTTCCTTGTTGATGTCTCAAGAAGGGTTGAAATACAAGTACACACACACACACACACACACACACACACACACACACACACACACACACACACACACACACAAACTGTCTTTCTAGTAAGTTTCATTCTATTCTCCCAGGGGGCCAAGATGGCCGCCACGTAAACAGAATATCTTTTGCGAGATGCTTAAAAGGCAATGACAGTGAAACTCGGGCAAACACACGTTTGCACGTTGTTCGCCGTAATTGCCTGCGCCGTCTTTTTTGTCGTCCTTCCCGCTCTCTGCCGCTCTTGTTTTCATGTTCCCATCAAAGCGTTTGCGTTTACTGACTTTCTTCTTGTCGCTTTCGCTTCCCTCGCTTTGTCTCCACGCTGGGAGGCACGAGAGTGGAACACAAGTGTTGCATATTTCAGCCTTTTAACTTTACAGTTTTTATGGCTACGCTGAAGAGTGGCGGTGAGAAAAGACGACTCAGGCAACACCTTCCAACACGACAGAAGTCAAGAAGGTAGCAGAAGTAAAGAAGGTAGCAGAAATAAAGAAGGTAGTAGAAGTCAAGAAGGTAGTAGAAGTAAAGAAGGTAGTAGAAGTAAAGAAGGTAGCAGAAGTAAAGAAGGTAGTAGAAATAAAGAAGGTAGCAGAAGTAAAGAAGCTAGTAGAAATAAAGAAGGTAGCAGAAGTAAAGAAGGTAGTAGAAGTAAAGAAGGTAGCAGAAGTAAAAAATGTAGTAGAAGTAAAGAAGTTAGTAGAAATAAAGAAGGTAGTAGAAGTAAAGAAGGTAGTAGAAGTAAAGAAGGTAGCAGAAGTAAAGAAGGTAGTAGAAATAAAGAAGATTACAGAAGTAAGAAAGGTAGCAGAAGTAAAGAAGGTAGCAGAAATAAAGGAGGTAGTAGAAGTAAAGAAGGTAGCAGAAGTAAAGAAAGTAGTAGAAGTAAAGAAGGTAGAAGAAGTAAAAAAAGGTAGTAGAAGTAAAGAAGGTAGTAGAAGTAAAGAAGGTAGCAGAAGTAAAGAAGGTAGCAGAAGTAAAGAAGGTAGTAGAAGTAAAGAAGGTAGCAGAAGTAAAGAAGGTAGCAGAAATAAAGAAGGTAGTAGAAGTAAAGAAGGTAGTAGAAGTAAAGAAGGTAGCAGAAGTAAAGAAGGTAGTAGAAGTAAAGAAGGTAGTAGAAGTAAAGAAGGTAGCAGAAGTAAAGAAGGTAGTAGAAGTCAAGAAGGTAGAAGAAGTAAAGAAGGTAGTAGAAGTAAAGAAGGTAGCATAAGTAAAGAAGGTAGTAGAAGTAAAGAAGGTAGTAGAAGTAAAGAAGGTAGCAGAAGTAAAGAAGGTAGCAGAAGTAAAGAAGGTAGTAGAAGTAAAGAAGGTAGTAGAAGTAAAGAAGGTAGCAGAAATAAAGAAGGTAGTAGAAGTAAAGAAGGTAGTAGAAGTAAAGAAGGTAGCAGAAGTAAAGAAGGTAGTAGAAGTAAAGAAGGTAGTAGAAGTAAAGAAGGTAGCAGAAGTAAAGAAGGTAGTAGAAGTCAAGAAGGTAGAAGAAGTAAAGAAGGTAGTAGAAGTAAAGAAGGTAGCATAAGTAAAGAAGGTAGTAGAAGTAAAGAAGGTAGTAGAAGTAAAGAAGGTAGCAGAAGTAAAGAAGGTAGCAGAAGTAAAGAAGGTAGTAGAAGTAAAGAAGGTAGTAGAAGTAAAGAAGGTAGCAGAAGTAAAGAAGGTAGTAGAAGTAAAGAAGGTAGCAGAAGTAAAGAAGGTAGCAGAAATAAAGAAGGTAGTAGAAGTAAAGAAGGTAGTAGAAGTAAAGAAGGTAGCAGAAGTAAAGAAGGTAGTAGAAGTAAAGAAGGTAGTAGAAGTAAAGAAGGTAGCAGAAGTAAAGAAGGTAGTAGAAGTCAAGAAGGTAGAAGAAGTAAAGAAGGTAGTAGAAGTAAAGAAGGTAGCATAAGTAAAGAAGGTAGTAGAAGTAAAGAAGGTAGTAGAAGTAAAGAAGGTAGCAGAAGTAAAGAAGGTAGCAGAAGTAAAGAAGGTAGTAGAAGTAAAGAAGGTAGTAGAAGTAAAGAAGGTAGCAGAAGTAAAGAAGGTAGTAGAAGTAAAGAAGGTAGTAGAAGTAAAGAAGGTAGCAGTTTGAATGTACTAATATTTATCGAGGTTATTTATTTCTATTTACTGATTACCGTAGCGACACGAACGTCACTGACGTTGTGGCTTTAGAAACAATTGTAGTCATTCACGTAGTCATTGCTGACTACATCTTCCATGTTGAAAGGTAAAAACATTAAAACAAAAAAATAATTAAATTCCAGGTTAAAGTTGTAAAAAGTGACTTGTATCAAAACTGTGAGGCTTACAAACATTATTAAGATGTGTTTATTGTTTTGACCAAAGACTCTGATGTTATTAAGATATTGTTATTGTTTTGACCAAAGACTCTGATGATGCCTTCACTGTCTCAGAGGACTGAACAAGAAAGTTAAGTTTTTAAATTGTTGGGTTTTTTTGTTTCTCTTTAATTTTCCTATAAAAGTATTTAGATGTACACGTTGATCCAAATGATAGTAGTCATGCAGAAGTGCAACTCTGTTGTTACCAACCAAAATACACTTACACACTTATTAGTAGTACTTCCTGCTTGACTAATGCAACTGTTGGTAAAGCTTTTGTTTTTGAATCTCAAATCATGAACAAAATAGAAAATATAAACATCAAAGACCACAACAAACCTCAGTCAGGGTCCAAGGATTTATGATGTGCATGAAAGTAAGAGCATTAGTTAATATTGATGAGTGGCACACTGAGATGAGAAGCATGACCTTTACTACACACACACACACACACACACACACACACACACAACCTATATATAGTACAGACTATATAGTATAGAGTTGTCATACTGCCAGAATTTCGATACTGAATTTCAATGATTCTCGATACTGAAACCATGTCGTTATAAATACACGACTTTATTGGAAAGTCTTTGAAAGTGTCAAGTATATAAGATCAGTGCACAATAAAAGATGACATTTATTAAACAAGACAAGAAGCAAAGAATCAAACAGAGACATAATTCAATTTGGACTCAATATTGAGGAGAGTCGCCTGTACACTGTACCCTTGTACGGTATCTCAGCATGCTCTGGCGAAATATTGTACTCCTCCTTCTTTATTTGACTTTCTCCGACCACATGACCACAGTTGCTTCCAGAAGGGAAGTGGGTCGTAAACAGCCTTGCCTTTGTTTAGGTCGCCTGGAGGGGAGCCTGGTCCTGCTTCCTCTCCGCTTTGTAGTCCTTGGGTTGAAACAATATCTTTCTGTTGATTACAATACATGAAAGAAAACAGAACCCCTTCATCCCCCCCACTAAAATGTTGTGGGTGCGGCTTATAGTCTAATATATGGAAAATTGTGTTTTTCTGCTAAGACAATTTGTAGGTGCGGCTTATAGTTTGGTGCGGGTAATATGTGGGGGGGAAAAGTTGTTCTTCTAAAAATTTAGTGGGTGCGTCTTATAGTCCGGTGCGGCTTATATATGGAATATATGTTTTTCTACTGAACATTTAGTGGGTGCGGCTTATAGTCAGGTGCGGCTTATATATGGAAAATGTATGTTTTTCTGCTGGTAAATTGGTGGGTGCGGCTTATAGTCCGGTGCGGCTAATATATGGAAGGTATGTTTTTCTACTAAACATTTTGTGGGTGCGGCTAATGTATGAAAAAGTATGTTTTTTCTTCTGGTAAATTAGTGGGTGAGGCTTGTAGTCCGGTGCGGCTAATGTGTGGAAAATGTTTTTTTGCTAAAATGTTGTGGGTGCGGCTTATAGTCTAATATATGGGAAAATGTGTTTTTCTGCTTAAACAATTTATAGGTGCGGCTTATAGTTTGGTGCGGGTAATATGTGGGGAAAAAATTGTATTCTTCTAAAAATTTAGTGGGTGCGTCTTATAGTCCGGTGCGGCTTATATATGGAATGTATGTTTTTCTACTGAACATTTAGTGGGTGCGGCTTATAGTCGGGTGCGGCTAATATGTGAAAAAAGTATGTTTTTCTGCTGGTAAATTAGTGGGTGCGGCTTATAGTCCGGTGCGGCTAATATATGGAAGATATGTTTTTCTACTAAACATTTTGTGGGTGCGGCTAATGTATGAAAAAGTATGTTTTTCTGCTGGTAAATTAGTGGCTGCGGCTTATAGTCAGGTGCGGCTAATATATGTAAAAATATGTTTTTCTGCTTAAAAATTTGGTGGGTGCGGCTTATAGTTTGGTGCTGGTAATATATGGGGAAACAATGTTGTTCTTCTAAAAATTTAGTGGGTGAGTCTTATAGTCCGGTGCGGCTAATATATGTAAAAATATGTTTTTCTACTAAAAATGTTGTGTGTGCGGCTTGTGGTGAGTAATATATGGGAAAATATGTTTTTCTACTAAAAATGTAGTGGGTACGTCTTATAGTCCGGTGCGGCTAATATGTGTAAAAATATGTTTTTCTGCTAAAAATTTGCTGAGTGCGGCTTGTAGTCCGGTGCGGCTAATATATGGAAAATGTTTTTCTGCTAAAACAGTTTGTAGATGCGACTTATAGTTTGGTGCTGGTAATATATGGGGAAACAATGTTGTTCTTCTAAAAATTTAGTGGGTGAGTCTTATAGTCCGGTGCGGCTAATATATGTAAAAATATGTTTTTCTACTAAAAATGTTGTGTGTGCGGCTTGTGGTGAGTACTATATGGGAAAATATGTTTTTCTACTAAAAATGTAGTGGGTGCGTCTTATAGTCCGGTGCGGCTAATATGTGTAAAAATATGTTTTTCTGCGGAAAATTTGGTGAGTGCGGCTTGTAGTCCGGTGCGGCTAATGTATGGAAAATGTTTTTCTGCTAAAACAATTTGTAGATGCGACTTATAGTTTGGTGCGGGTAATATGTGGGGGGAAAATGTTGTTCTTCTAAAAATTTAGTGGGTGCGGCTAATATATGGAAATGGGTTTTTCTACTAAAAGTATTGTGGGTGCGGCTTGTAGTCCGGTGCGACTAATATGTGTAAAAATATGTTTTTCTGCTTAAAAAAATTGGTGGGTGCGGCTTGTAGTCCGGTGCGGCTAATGTATGGAAAATGTTTTTTTCTAAAAGGTTGTGGGTGCGGCTTATAGTCTAATATATGGAAAAATGTGTTTTTCAGCTAAAACAATTTATAGGTGCGGCTTATAGTTTGGTGCGGGTAATATGTGGGGGAAAATGTTTTATGTCTTATAGTCCGGTACGGCTTATATATGGAATATATGTTTTTCTACTGAACATTTAGTGGGTGCGGCTTATAGTCAGGTGCGGTTAATATATGAAAAATCATGTTTTCCTGCTGGTAAATTAGTGGGTACGGCTTATAGTCCGGTGCGGCTAATATATGGAAGATATGTTTTTCTACTAAACATTTTGTGGGTGCGGCTAATTTATGAAAAAGTATGTTTTTTCTTCTGGTAAATTAGTGGGTGCGGCTTATAGTCCGGTGCGGCTAATGTATGGAAATGTTTTTTTGCTAAAATGTTGTGGGTGCGGCTAATATAAGTAAATGGGTTTTTCTACTAAAAATGTTGTGTGCGCGGCTTGTAGTCCGGTGCGACTAATATGTGTAAAAATGTTTTCTGCTAAAAATGTTGTGTGTGCGGCTTGTGATGAGTAATATATGGGAAAATAAGTTTTTCTACTAAAAATTTAGTGGGTACGTCTTATAGTCCGATGCGGCTAATATGTGTAAACAATATTTTTTTTTGCTAAAAATTTGGTGGGTGCGGCTTGTAGTCCGGTGCGGCTAATGTATGGAAAATGTTTTTTTGCTAAAATGTTGTGGGTGCGGCTTATAGTCTAATATATGAAAAATGTGTTGTTCTGCTAAAACAATTTATAGGTGCGGCTTATAGTTTGGTGCGGGTAATATGTGGGGGAAAAATGTTGTTCTTCTAAAAATTTAGTGGGTGTGTCTTATAGTCCGGTGCGGCTTATATATGGAATGTATGTTTTTCTACTGGACATTTAGTGGGTGCGGCTTATAGTCGGGTGCGGCTAATATATGAAAAAAAGTATGTTTTTCTGCTGGTAAATTAGTGGGTGCGGCTTATAGTCCGGTGCGGCTAATATAAGGAATATATGTTTTTCTACTAAACATTTTGTGGGTGCGGCTAATTTATGAAAAAGTATGTTTTTTCTTCTGGTAAATTAGTGGGTGCGGCTAATAGTCGGGTGCGGCTAATATATGTAAAAATATGTTTTTCTGCTTAAAAATTTGGTGGGTGCGGCTTATAGTTTAGTGCTGGTAATATATGGGGAAACAATGTTGTTCTTCTAAAAATTTAGTGGGTGCGTCTTATAGTCCGGTGCGGCTAATATATGTAAAAGTATGTTTTTCTACTAAAAATATTGTGTGTGCGGCTTGTGGTGAGTAATATATGAGAAAATATGTTTTTCTACTAAAAATGTAGTGGGTCGTCTTATAGTACGGTGCGGCTAATATGTGTAAAAATATGTTTTTCTACTAAAAATTTGGTGAGTGTGGCTTGTAGTCCGGTGCGGCTAATGTATGGAAAATGTTTTTCTGCTAATATAATTTGTATGTGCGACTTGTAGTTTGGTGCGGGTAATATTTGGGGAGTAAATGTTGTTCTTCCAAAAATTTAGTGGGTGCGGCTTATAGTCCGGTGCGGCTAATATATGGAAATGGGATTTTCTACTAAAAATGTTGTGTGCGCAGCTTGTAGTCCAGTGCGACTAATATGTGTAAAAATATGTTTTTCTGCTAAAAAATTGGTGGGTGCGGCTTGTAGTCCGGTGCGGCTAATGTATGGAAAATGTTTTTTTTTTTGCTAAAATGTTGTGGGTGCGGCTTATGGTCAGGTGCGGCTAATATATGAAAAAGTATGTTTTTCTGCTGGTAAATTAGTGGCTGCGGCTTATAGTCAGGTGCGGCTAATATATGTAAAAATATGTTTTTCTGCTTAAAAATTTGGTGGGTGCGGCTTATAGTTTGGTGCTGGTAATATATGGGGAAACAATGTTGTTCTTCTAAAAATTTAGTGGGTGCGTCCTATAGTCCGGTGCGGCTAATATATGTAAAAATATGTTTTTCTACTAAAAATGATGTGTGTGCGGCTTGTGGTGAGTAATATATGGGAAAATATGTTTTTCTACTAAAAATGTGTAGTGGGTGCGTCTTATAGTCCGGTGCGGCTAATATGTGTAAAAATATGTTTTTCTGCTGAAAATTTGCTGAGTGCGGCTTGTAGTCCGGTGCGGCTAATGTATGGAAAATGTTTTTCTGCTAAAACAATTTGTAGATGCGACTTATAGTTTGGTGCGGGTACTATGTGGGGGAAAAATGTTGTTCTTCTAAAAATTTAGTGGGTGCGTCTTATAGTCCGGTGCGGCTAATATATGTAAAAATATGTTTTTCTAATAAAAATGTTGTGTGTGCGGCTTGTGGTGAGTAATATATGGGAAAATATACTTTTTCTACTAAAAATTTAGTGGGTGCGTCTTATAGTCCGATGCGGCTAATATGTGTAAAAATATGTTTTTCTGCTAAAAATTTGTAGGTGCGGCTAATGTATGGAAAATGTTTTTCTGCTAATATAATTTGTATGTGCGACTTGTAGTTTGGTGCGGGTAATATGCGGGGGGAAAATGTTGTTCTTCCAAAAATTTAGTGGGTGCGGCTTATAGTCCGGTGCGGCTAATATATGTAAAAATGTGTTTTTCTACTAAAAATGTTGTGTGTGTGCGGCTTGTGGTCTGGTGCGAGTAATACATGGGAAAATATGTTTTTCTACTAAAAAATTAGTGGGTGCGTCTTATAGTACGATGCGGCTAATATGTGTAAAAATATGTTTTTTTGCTAAAAATTTGGCGAGTGCGGCTTGTTGTCCGGTGCGGCTAATGTATGGAACATGTTTTTCTGCTAAAACAATTTGTATGTGCGACTTGTAGTTTGGTGCGGGTAATATGTGGGGGGAAAATGTTGTTCTTCTAAAAACTTAGTGGGTGCGGCTTATAGTCCGGTGCGGCTAATATATGGAAATGGGATTTTCTACTAAAAATGTTGTGTGCGCGGCTTGTAGTCCGGTGCGACTAATATGTGTAAAAATATGTTTTTCTGCAAAAAAATTGGTGGGTGCGGCTTGTAGTCCGGTGCGGCTAATGTATGGAAAATGTTTTTTTTGCTAAAATGTTGTGGGTGCGGCTTATAGTCTAATATATGGAAAATTTTGTTTTTCTTCTAAGACAATTTGTAGGTGCGGCTTATAGTTTGGTGCGACTAATATATGGGAAAATATGTTTTTCTACTAAAAATGTAGTGGGTGCGGCTTATAGTTTGGTACTGGTAATGTATGGGGAAACAATGTTGTTCTTCTAAAAATGTAGTAGGTGCGTCTTATAGTCTGGTGCGGCTAATATATGTAAAAATTTGTTTTTCTACTAAAAATGTTGTGTGTGCGGCTTGTGGTGAGTAATATATGGGAAAATAAGTTTTTCTACTAAAAATTTGGTGAGTGCGGCTTGTAGTCCGGTGCGGCTAATGTATGGAAAATGTTTTTTTTGCTAAAATGTTGTGGGTGCGGCTTATAGTCTAATATATGGAAAGATGTGTTTTCTGCTCAAACAATTTATAGGTGTGGCTTATAGTTTGGTGCGGGTAATATGTGGGGGAAAAATGTTGTTCTTCTAAAAATTTAGTGGGTGCGTCTTATAGTCCGGTGCGGCTTATATATGGAATAAATGTTTTTCTACTGAACATTTAGTGGGTGCGGTTTATAGTCAGGTGCGGCTAATATATGAAAAAGTATGTTTTTCTGCTGGTAAATTAGTGGGTGTGGCTTATAGTCCGGTGCACCTAATATATGGAAGATATGTTTTTCTGCTGGTAAATTAGTGGGTGTGGCTTATAGTCCGGTGCACCTAATATATGGAAGATATGTTTTTCTGCTGGTAAATTAGTGGGTGCGGCTTATACACCGGTCCGCCTTATAGTGCGGAAAATATGGCACGTTTTGGGCAAAGTAACTAGAAGTAAGTAACTTTCCAAAGACCACTCTTCGATCGTAAGAGTAATAGAGTTTGCTTTGAGTAGATTGTCGACACTGCAGTGAGTGTTCATTGACGACACGACAACACGGGCCCTCAAAAGCCCGAGTCAGCCTTTAAGCGATGCATCCCTAATAGCCCATTGCTATTCTGCGGGGGTGATAGATTCTTCTGGTAACCAGCAGGTAATTCATCATACTTACAAACGCAGGGACGGAGCAGGAAGCAGAAAGCTATTACATCTATCAGAGAAGGTTAGAAGAGAGGATGCTTTCATGGAAATAGAAAGAAAACAATTAATTACGCACTCTAAGGTGATTATCACACGGGGCCGATACGACATGAGAGGTGTGTGTGTGTGTGTGTGTGTGTGTGTGTGTGTGTGTGTGTGTGTGTGTGTGTGTGTGTGTGTGTGTGTGTGTGTTCTTTTATTTCTACCCCTCTTGAGACATGTAGAAGGAAAAGTATCTTCCCTATGAGGAGGTGTGAACAAGTGATGACATAAATCAATAACATTGCATCTAATAGAGAATGTCTCATTTGCACCCCTGCTGGTGACATCTATCAACATGAGGATGGTCCCAAAAAAAAGGAGGGATTTTTCAAATTGACTGTGTGTCGCTTTTAAAAGTGCTCCCCCTCTGGTCAACATATGAAATAACAAGTGCGTGTAAGAAATTGAAATGCGCCCCCTTTGGCCAAAATGTATTTAAAAAAATAAAATAAATATGTATATAGAGACATACTGTACTAACGAAGTAAATAATGAAAATTAAAAACCAATTACAGACAAAAAATTAAAAAAAATGAAGTCGACGCATTTTTCTCACAATGCGTCGACTTTTTTCTTTTAAAATTGGGAACAATTTGTCATATTATTTCTGTTTCTGTAATATTGCAATGTTTTCTCGTAATTTTGTTTTATTTTTTTAATTAAAAATTATTACTTTTTTTTAAGTGCTCCCCCTCTGGTCAACATATGAAATAACAAGTGTGTGTAAGAAATTGAAATGCGCCCCCTTTGGCCAAAATGTATTTAAAAAAATAAAATAAATATGTATATAGAGACATACTGTACTAACGAAGTAAATAATGAAAATTAAAAACCAATTACAAACAAAAATCAATAAAAAAAAATGAACTAAAAGCAGTCTTTTTCTCACAATGCGTCGACTTTTTTCTTATAAAACTGGAAACAATTTGTCATATTATTTCTGTTTCTGTAATATTGCAATGTTTTCTCGTAATTTTTTTTATTTATTTTTTTATTAAAAATTATTACTTTTTTTTTTAAGTGCTCCCCCTCTGGTCAACATATGAAATAACAAGTGTGTGTTAGAAATTGAAATGCGCCCCCTTTGGCCAAAATATATTTAAAAAAAATATATAAATAGGAATATAGAGACATACTGTAATAACGAAGTAAATACTGAAAATTACAAACAAAACATTCAAAAAAATAAATGAACTAAATGCGTTCTCACAATGTGTCGACTTTTTTCTTATAAAATTGCGAACAATTTCTCATATTCTTTCTGTTTCTGTAATATTGTAAAATTATTACTTTTTTTTTTTTAATGAAAAATTATTACTTTTTAATGCAAAATGGCGACATTTGTCATATAAAATTCTGACTTTTATCACAACATTGCCAATTTTTTTGTTGCCCTTGTAAAACGGTGACATTTTTCGAGTAAAAATATGACTTTTGTCGTAATTTTGCCAAGTGGAATTTCGATTATTATTATAACATTGCCGACATATGAAAGTTCTCTTATAAAACTGTGACTTTTTGTCGAGTAAAATTATGACTATTTTCATAAAATCGCCAACATTTTAAGCTTTTCTTGTAAAACCGCAACTCTTATTGAGTAAAATTCTAACTTTTATCATAATATCACACAAAAGTTCAGTTTTTCTTGTCAAATATTGACTGGCGTTGAGAAAAATTACGACTGTTATTATAACCCTGCCAAAATTTCAAAATGTTTCTTCTGAAATTCCAACTCATTTTTCACAATCTTTTTTTATATATTATTAATGTTGTAAATACACTGTGGAAGTTTCTTCCTCGCAGTCCCACTGTCAGACACGCCACAGGAGCCCGGCGTGCAGGTTTTAACAAGGTTTTTAATGATCGTATGTTTTAACAAAGTTCTCTCTCCAGCAGGACGCGACTTTTCAGCCACGTCCGTATCCTCTCTCCCCCTCATGCTCCCGGCCGCTTACTGTTAAAGACAACAGATGATTAGGTTAACACGTGCCACATGTGAAATCTAATCACCTGCCCGTTGTGTCTCGCCGTCAGCACTGCCACGCCCCCGTCTGATGGTGCTCTGTCCTCAGCACCATGGACAGAGGCGGTGGCCTTTGCTCCTGCAAGCAGCGCTGGCCACATCTCCCTCCACATACACATCTTTATATATCTGGAAAGTGTGGTCCTACAGAGTTCGGCATTTTTCGCAGGTCTTAAGAAGGTAGCAAATACAAGAATGTGTGTGTGTGTGTGTGTGTGTGTGTACTAGAGATGCGCGGTTTGCGGGCACAACCGCGGAGTCCGTGGATTATCCGCGGATCGGGCGGATGAAATTAAAAAAAATTAGATTTTATCCGCGGGTCGGGTCGGGTCGGGTGGTTGAAATAAAAAAAAAATAGATTTTAAATAGATTCAGGCGGGTGGCATTTAAACCAATTCGGAAATATATATACATAGTTAAATGTTGTTACCCACATACGAAAAACGAGCAGGCACCTGCAGCATATGCCACAACAGAAGAAAAAAAAGAAAAGCGATGGACACTTTTACGGAGCGGAGAAGGGACGCCTCGCCGGGGTCCGGGACCGAGGCCCCTTCCCCCGAGAGGGCCCCACCGGGAGCCGTAGCTGAGGCGATCCGCGAGAAGGGCCCGACGCACGTCCAGGGTCACCACCGCGCCCACCGCACCGACACCCCGCCTCGTCCGCCTTCGCCGCGGCCGGCGTCACGCGCAGCAGGTAAGCAGCTTACCTGCCCGCCTCCCCCCGTGGCCGGGGGCTCGTAACAGGGGTCACTCCGCGCGCTCCGCCCGCGCAGCTTACCTGCCCGCCACCCCTGTTGCCGGGGGCGCGTAACAGGGGTCACTCCGCGCGCAGTGCGCTCACGAAAGGGGTGGGGCTCACCCTGGTTGATATAGACAGCAGGACGGTGGCCATGGAAGTCGGAACCCGCTAAGGAGTGTGTAACAACCCACCTGCCGAATCAACTAGCCCTGAAAATGGATGGCGCTCGAGCGTCGGGCCCATACCCGGCCGTCGCCGGCAGCGAGACGCGCTTGGAGGTGCGCTCAGCGCGGCTCCCATATGATTGCGCACTGGTGTGCGTCTGGGTCGTGACAGCGTGGCACGCAAATGTCTGTGCTGCATTGGATCAGTCTCCTTTCTTTAACAGGCAAAAGCTTTATAACCTCACTAATGCCTTGCATCGTCTATATTAGATATATAACAACGGGCGGGTGCGGTTCTGATCAAATGTTACATCGGGTGGATGGCGGATGGTTGACGACTTTCTGATGCGGTTGCGGATGAAATAATTCCCTACCCGCGCATCTCTAGTGTGTACGTGTGTGCACTTGTCTTGTCTTGCGTTGTTGTGCATGCCAGGCGGCTGCTTGGTGTTTGTGGTTGTTTGCTTATAGGTCAACATCCCTTGGACAGCGGTGGTATTTATCTCTTTAAAGCTCACCTGTCTTTGTTTACGTCTTGTGCGGCGGTGTGTGCGTGTCACTCACACTCCAACCTGCTCCGTCGGGGGAAGTGGAGTGCAGCAAAGAGCAAGTGCACACACACACACACACACACACACACACACACACACACACAATAATCAATTGGGCCCTTCAGACAGTGATGGATGGACGCTCCTTTGCTTTCTATTTTTACCGGTGAGCTCAGCTTATGTCTGCCTGCTTATCGTCACAGGAAACATAAAGAATCTCCTTGTATCGCTATGCAAAGCACACCGCCAGGCCCGCAGGATATTTATGATCGTATGCATTCCCCAGACATTTCAATAATTGATGACGAGAGAGCGCGCGCGCGCGTGCGTCGCTGCCCGCCAGACGTCTTCCGTGAAGCAGCAGTAAGGCGAAGGGGGCGCGCCTTCCCACCGCCGTCCCCTCGAAGATGCGCCAGAGCACTTTTTTGAATGCTCGGGAATGATGTCGATAACACGTCCAGGCAAAACCGTATCAAAGATGCGCCGTTAAGTAAGAGGTACCGCTCTTCTACCTTCTACCGAAACACCCTCAAAATGAAGGAATAAGAGGTGGAGCTCTGTAACCTTTTGGGTCACCACTTGCTACGTCACTCTTTACCGGACCATAGGGCGCACCGGATTATAAGGCTATGTTTTTCTACTAAGAAAATTAGCGGGTGCGGCTTATAGTCCGGTGCGGCTAATGTATGGAAAAATATGTTTTGTACCGAGAATTTAGTGGGTGCGGCTTATAGTTTGCTGCGGCTAATGTATGGAAAAATGTGTTTTGCTAATAAAATTTGGTGGGTGCGGTTTATAGTCCGGTGCGGCTGATATGTGGAAAATTATGTTCTTCTGCTGAAAAATTAGCGGGTGCGGCGTATAGCCCGGTTCAGCTACTAGATGGAAAGTTATGTTTTTCTACTAAAAAAATTGGTGGGTGCGTCTTATAGTCCGGTGCGGCTAATATGTGGAAAACTATGTTTTTCTGCTGAAAAATTTGCGGGTGCGGCGTATAGTCCGGTGTGGCTACTATATGGAAAGTAATGTTTTTCTGCCAAAAAAATTGGTGGGTGTGGCTTATAGTCCGGTGTGGCTAATATGTGGAAACCTATGTTTTCTGGCTGAAAATTTTGTGGGGCGGCTTATAGTCCGGTGTGGCTACCCCTGTGGTAAATTTTAAATGTGCTTTATAAATAAAGTTGATTTGATTTGATTTGATATGTGGAAAGTTATGTTTTTCTGCTGAAAAATTAGCGGGTGCGGCTACTATATGGAAAGTTATGTTTTTCTGCTAAAAAAATTGTTAGGTGCGGCTACAATATGGAAAGTTAAGTTTTTCTACCAAAAAATTGGTGGGTGCGGCTTATAGTCCGGTGCGGCTACTGTATGAAAGTTGTGTTTTTCTACTAAAAACATTTGGTGGGTGCGGCTTATAGTCCAGTGCGGCTAATGTATGGAAAATGTGTTTTTCTGCTGAAAAAAATAGTGGGTGCGGCTTATAGTCCGGTGTGGCTAATATGTGGAAAGTTATGTTTTTCTGCTGAAAAATTAGCGGGTGCGGCTACTATATGGAAAGTTATGTTTTTCTGCTAAAAAAAAATTGTTAGGTGCGGCTTATAGTCCGGTGCGGCTAATATATGGAAAATGTGTTTTTCTGCTGAAAAAAATAGTGGGTGCGGCTTGTAGTCCGGTGCGGCTAATATGTGGAAAACTATGTTTTCTTGCTGAAAATTTGGTGGGGTGGCTTATAGTCCGGTGTGGCTAATATGTGGAAAGTTTTGTTTTTCTGCTGAAAAATTAGCGGGTGCGGCTTATAGTCCAGTGCTGTTACTATATGGAAAGTTATGTTTTTCTACTAAAAGAATTGGTGGGTGCGGCTTATAGTCCGGTGTGTCTGATATGTGGAAAACTATGTTTTTCTGCTGAAAAATTAGCGGATGCGGCGTATAGCCCGGTTCAGCTACTAGATGGAAAGTTATGTTTTTCTACTAAAAAAATTGGTGGGTGTGGCTTATAGTCCGGTGCGGCTAATATATGGAAAACTCAGTTTTTCTGCTGAAAAATTAGCGGGTGCGGCGTATAGTCCAGTTCAACTGCTAGATGGAAAGTTATGTTTTTCTACTAAAAAAATTGGTGGGTGCGGCTTATTGTCCGGTGCAGCTAATATGTGGAAAGTTATGTTCTTCTGCTGAAAAATTAGCGGGTGCGGCGTATAGCCCGGTTCAGCTACTAGATGGAAAGTTATGTTTTTCTACTAAAAAAATTGGTGGGTGCGGCTTATAGTCCGGTGCGGCTAATATATGGAAAATTATGTTCTTCTGCTGAAAAATTAGCGGGTGCGGCGTATAGCCCGGTTCAGCTACTAGATGGAAAGTTATGTTTTTCTACTAAAAAAAATTGGTGGGTGCGGCTTATAGTCCGGTGCGGCTAATATGTGGAAAACTATGTTTTCTTGCTGAAAATTTGGTGGGGCGGCTTATAGACCGGTGCAGCTAATATGTGGAAAGTTTTGTTTTTCTACTGAAAAATTAGCGGGTGCGGCTTATAGTCCAGTGCTGTTACTATATGGAAAGTTATGTTTTTCTACTAAAAGAATTAGCGGGTGCGGCGTATAGTCCGGTTCAACTACTAGATGGAAAGTTATGTTTTTCTACTAAAAAAATTGGTGGGTGCGGCTTATAGTCTGGTGCAGCTAATATGTGGAAAGTTATGTTTTTCTACTAAAAAAAATGGTGGGTGCGGCTTATAGTCCGGTGCGGCTAATATATGGAAAACTATGTTTTTCTGCTGAAAAAATAGCGGGTGCGGCGTATAGCCCGGTTCAACTACTAGATGGAAAGTTATGTTTTTCTACTAAAATAATTGGTGGGTGCGGCTTATAGTCTGGTGCAGCTAATATGTGGAAAGTTATGTTTTTCTACTAAAAAAATTGGTGGGTGCGGCTTACAGTCTGGTGCAGCTAATATGTGGAAAGTTATGTTTTTCTACTAAAAAAATTGGTGGGTGCGGCTTACAGTCCGGTGCGGCTAATATATGGAAAACTATGTTTTTCTGCTGAAAAATTAGCGGGTGCAGCGTATAGTCCGGTTCAACTACTAGATGGAAAGTTATGTTTTTCTACTTAAAAAAATGGTGGGTGCGGCTTATAGTCCGGTGCGGCTAATATATGGAAAACTATGTTTTTCTGCTGAAAAATTAGCGGGTGCGGCCTATAGCCTGGTGCGGCTACTATATGAAAAATAATGTTTTTCCGCAAAAAAAAATTGGTAGGTGCGGCATAAAGTCCGGTGCAACTAATATGTAGAAAACTGTGTTTTCCTGCTGAAAATTTGGTGAGGGGGCTTATAGTCCGGTGCGGCAGATGTATGGAAACCTATGTTTTTCTGCTGAAAAATTAGCGGGCGCAACTTATAGTCCGGTGCGGCTACTATATGGAAAGTTATGTTTTTCTGCTTAAAAATATGTTTTTCTGCTTAGGCTAATATGTGGAAAACTGTGTTTTCCTGCTGAAAATTTGGTGGGGCGGCTTATAGTCCGATGTGGCTGATATTTGGAAACCTATGTTTTTCTGCTGAAAAATGAGCGGGTGTGGCCTATAGTCCGGTGCGGCTACTATATGGAAAGTTATGTCTTTCTGCTTAAAAAATTGGTGGGTGCGGCTTATAGTCCGGTGCGGCTAATATGTGGAAAGCTGTGTTTTCCTGCTGAATATTTGGTGGGGCGGCTTATAGTCCGGTACGGCTGATATTTGGAAACCTATGTTTTTCCGCTGAAAAATTAGCGGGTGCGGCGTTCAGCTACTAGATGGAAAGTTATGTTTTTCTACTAAAAAAAATTGGTGGGTGCGGCTTATAGTACGGTGCGGCTAATATGTGGAAAACTATGTTTTCTTGCTGAAAATTTGGTGGGGCGGCTTATAGTCCGGTGCAGCTAATATGTGGAAAGTTATGTTTTTCTACTGAAAAATTAGCGGGTGCGGCTTATAGTCCAGTGCTGTTACTATATGGAAAGTTATGTTTTTCTACTAAAAGAATTAGCGGGTGCGGCGTATAGTCCGGTTCAACTACTAGATGGAAAGTTATGTTTTTCTACTAAAAAAATTGGTGGGTGCGGCTTATAGTCTGGTGCAGCTAATATGTGGAAAGTTATGTTTTTCTACTAAAAAAATTGGTGGGTGCGGCTTATAGTCCGGTGCGGCTAATATATGGAAAGCTATGTTTTTCTGCTGAAAAATTAGCGGATGCGGCGTATAGCCCGGTTCAACTACTAGATGGAAAGTTATGTTTTTCTACTACAAAAATTGGTGGGTGCGTCTTATAGTCCGGTGCGGCTAATATGTGGAAAACTATGTTTTCTTGATGAAAAGTTGGTGGGGCGGCTTATAGTCCGGTGCAGCTAATATGTGGAAAGTTATGTTTTTCTACTGAAAAAATTGGTGGGTGCGGCTTATAGTCTGGTGCAGCTAATATGTGGAAAGTTATGTTTTTCTACTATAAAAAAAAATGGTGGGTGCGGCTTATAGTCCGGTGCGGCTAATATATGGGAAACTATGTTTTTCTGCTGAAAAATTAGCGGATGCGGCGTAGAGCCCGGTTCAGCTAATATGTGGAAAGTTATGTTTTTGTACTAAAAAAATTGGTGGGTGCGGCTTATAGTCCGGTGCAGCTAATATGTGGAAAACTATGTTTTCTTGATGAAAAGTTGGTGGGGCGGCTTATAGTCCGGTGCAGCTAATATGTGGAAAGTTATGTTTTTCTACTGAAAAAATTGGTGGGTGCGGCTTATAGTCTGGTGCAGCTAATATGTGGAAAGTTATGTTTTTCTACTAAAACAATTGGTGGGTGCGGCTTACAGTCCGGTGCGGCTAATATATGGAAAACTATGTTTTTCTGCTGAAAACTTAGCGGGTGGAGGGTATAGCCCGGTTCAACTACTAGATGGAAAGTTATGTTTTTCTACTAAAAAAAATTGATGGGTGCGGCTTATAGTCTGGTGCAGCTAATATGTGGAAAGTTATGTTTTTCTACTAAAAAAAATGGTGGTTGCGGCTTATAGTCCGGTGCGGCTAATATATGGAAAACTATGTTTTTCTGCTGAAAATTTAGCGGATGCGGCGTATAGCCCGGTTCAGCTACTAGATGGAAAGTTATGTTTTTCTACTAAAAAAAATTGGTGGGTGCGGCTTATAGTACGGTGCGGCTAATATGTGGAAAACTATGTTTTCTTGCTGAAAATTTGGTGGGGCGGCTTATAGACCGGTGCAGCTAATATGTGGAAAGTTATGTTTTTCTACTGAAAAATTAGCGGGTGCGGCTTATAGTCCAGTGCTGTTACTATATGGAAAGTTATGTTTTTCTACTAAAAGAATTAGCGGGTGCGGCGTATAGTCCGGTTCAACTACTAGATGGAAAGTTATGTTTTTCTACTAAAAAAATTGGTGGGTGCGGCTTATAGTCTGGTGCAGCTAATATGTGGAAAGTTATGTTTTTCTACTAAAAAAATTGGTGGGTGCGGCTTATAGTCCGGTGCGGCTAATATATGGAAAGCTATGTTTTTCTGCTGAAAAATTAGCGGATGCGGCGTATAGCCCGGTTCAACTACTAGATGGAAAGTTATGTTTTTCTACTACAAAAATTGGTGGGTGCGTCTTATAGTCCGGTGCGGCTAATATGTGGAAAACTATGTTTTCTTGATGAAAAGTTGGTGGGGCGGCTTATAGTCCGGTGCAGCTAATATGTGGAAAGTTATGTTTTTCTACTGAAAAAATTGGTGGGTGCGGCTTATAGTCTGGTGCAGCTAATATGTGGAAAGTTATGTTTTTCTACTATAAAAAAAATGGTGGGTGCGGCTTATAGTCCGGTGCGGCTAATATATGGGAAACTATGTTTTTCTGCTGAAAAATTAGCGGATGCGGCGTAGAGCCCGGTTCAGCTAATATGTGGAAAGTTATGTTTTTGTACTAAAAAAATTGGTGGGTGCGGCTTATAGTCCGGTGCAGCTAATATGTGGAAAACTATGTTTTCTTGATGAAAAGTTGGTGGGGCGGCTTATAGTCCGGTGCAGCTAATATGTGGAAAGTTATGTTTTTCTACTGAAAAAATTGGTGGGTGCGGCTTATAGTCTGGTGCAGCTAATATGTGGAAAGTTATGTTTTTCTACTAAAAAAATTGGTGGGTGCGGCTTACAGTCCGGTGCGGCTAATATATGGAAAACTATGTTTTTCTGCTGAAAACTTAGCGGGTGGAGGGTATAGCCCGGTTCAACTACTAGATGGAAAGTTATGTTTTTCTACTAAAAAAAATTGATGGGTGCGGCTTATAGTCTGGTGCAGCTAATATGTGGAAAGTTATGTTTTTCTACTAAAAAAAATGGTGGTTGCGGCTTATAGTCCGGTGCGGCTAATATATGGAAAACTATGTTTTTCTGCTGAAAATTTAGCGGATGCGGCGTATAGCCCGGTTCAGCTACTAGATGGAAAGTTATGTTTTTCTACTAAAAAAAATTGGTGGGTGCGGCTTATAGTACGGTGCGGCTAATATGTGGAAAACTATGTTTTCTTGCAGAAAATTTGGTTGGGCGGCTTATAGACCGGTGCAGCTAATATGTGGAAAGTTATGTTTTTCTACTGAAAAATTAGCGGGTGCGGCTTATAGTCCAGTGCTGTTACTATATGGAACGTTATGTTTTTCTACTAAAAGAATTAGCGGGTGCGGCGTATAGTCCGGTTCAACTACTAGATGGAAAGTTATGTTTTTCTACTAAAAAAATTGGTGGGTGCGGCTTATAGTCTGGTGCAGCTAATATGTGGAAAGTTATGTTTTTCTACCAAAAAAATTGGTGGGTGCGGCTTATAGTCCGGTGCGGCTAATATATGGAAAACTATGTTTTTCTGCTGAAAAATTAGCGGGTGCGGCGTATAGCCCGGTTCAACTACTAGATGGAAAGTTATGTTTTTCTACTAAAAAAATTGGTGGGTGCGGCTTATAGTCTGGTGCGGCTAATATGTGGAAACCGTAGTTTTTCTGCTGAAATTTAGTGGGTGTGGCTTATAGTCCGGTTCGGCTAATGTATGGAAAACTATGTTTTCCTGCTGAAAATTTGGTGGGGCGGCTTATAGTCTGGTGTGGCTAATATATGGAAACCTATGTTTTTCTGCTGAAAAATTAGCGGGTGCGGCTTATAGTCCAGTGTGGCTAGTATATGGAAAATTGTTTTTTCTGCTAAAAAAAATGGCGGGTGCGGCTAATATATAGAAACCTATGTTTTCCTGCAAAAAAGACAGTGGGTGTGGCTTGAAGTCCGGTTCGGCTAATAATATGGAAAACTATTTTTTTCTACTAAGAATTTGTGGGCGTGGCTTATAGTCCGGTGCGGCTATTTTGTGGAAAATATTTTTTTCTATTGAAAAATTTGTGGGTGCGGCTTATAGTCCGCTTATAGTCTGTTTTTTCTACTAAATCTTTAGTGGGTGTGGATTATAGCCCGGTGCGGCTAATATACAGAAGATATGTTTTCTACTAAAAATTTAGTGGGTGTGGTTTATAGTCCGTTGCGGCTAATATGTGGAAAATATGTTTTTCCACTGAAATATTTGTGGGTGCGGCTTATAGTCCGGTGCAGCTAATATATGGAAATATGTTTTTTCTACTAAAGCTTTAGTGGGTGCGGCGTATAGCTCGGTTCAACTACTAGATGGAAAGTTATGTTTTTCTACTAAAAAAATTGGTGGGTGCGTCTTATAGTCCGGTGCGGCTAATATGTGGAAAACTATGTTTTCTTGCTGAAAATTTGGTGGGGCGGCTTATAGTCCGGTGCAGCTAATATGTGGAAAGTTATGTTTTTCTACTGAAAAATTAGCGGGTGCGGCTTATAGTCCAGTGCTGTTATTATATGGAAAGTTATGTTTTTCTACTAAAAAAAATTGGTGGGTGCGGCTTATAGTCCGGTGCGGCTAATATATGGAAAACTATGTTTTTCTGCTGAAAAATTAGCGGATGCGGCGTATAGCCCGGTTCAGCTACTAAAAGGAAAGTTATGTTTTTCTACTAAAAAAATTGGTGGGTGCGTCTTATAGTCCGGTGCGGCTAATATGTGGAAAACTATGTTTTCTTGCTGAAAAATTGGTGGGTGCGGCTTATATCAAATCAAATCAAATCAACTTTATTTATAAAGCACATTTAAAATTTACCACAGGGGTAGCCAAAGTGCTGTACAATGAGCAGGTTAAAAGATAAAACGAGTACCGAGCAAACACAACACAACACAAACAGAACATGATAAAAAATAAATAATTAAAATAGAATTAATAAAAACATAAAAACATAAAAACAGGATCACAGCAGGTGTATTATGGGGCGCCATTGCAGGATGGATATCACTCAGTGTTAAAAGCCATGGAATAAAAGTATGTTTTTAAGAGAGATTTAAAAACAGGAAGAGAGGAGGCTTGTCTAACACTCAGGGGTAGGTCGTTCCAGAGCTTGGGAGCAGCAACGGCGAAAGCTCTGTCACCTCTAAGCTTCAGCCTTGTATCAGGGACCGTCAACAGCAGCTGATCGGCTGATCTTAAGGATCGGGTGGGGCAGTAAGGCTGAAGGAGGTCGGAGAGATAGGTTGGCGCGAGGTTGTTTAGACATTTAAAAACAAATAAAAGGAGTTTAAAATGTATTCGGTAACGCACAGGGAGCCAGTGAAGGGACGCTAAAATAGGGGTGATGTGCTCACGTCTGCGGGTCTGTGTTAGCAGACGAGCAGCAGAGTTCTGTACGAGCTGCAGGCTAATATGTGGAGAGTTATGTTTTTCTACTGAAAAATTAGCGGGTGCGGCTTATAGTCCAGTGCTGTTACTATATGGAAAGTTATGTTTTTCTACTTAAAAAATTGGTGGGTGCGGCTTATAGTCCGGTGCGACTAGTATATGGAAACCGTAGTTTTCCTCCTGAAAGATTAGCAGGTGCGGCTTATAGTCCAGTGCGGCTGCTGTATGAAAGTTGTGTTTTTCTACTTTAAAAAAATTGGTGGGTGCGGTTTATAGTCCGGTGTGGCTAATATTTGGAAAACTGTGTTTTCCTGCTGAAAATTTGGTGGGGCGGCTTATAGTCCGGTACGGCTGATATTTGGAAACCGTAGTTTTTCTGTTGAAAAATTAGCGGGTGCGGCCTATAGCCTTGTGCGGCTACTATATGGAAAATAATGTTTTTCCGCAAAAAAATTGGTAGGTGCGGCTTATAGTCCGGTGCGGCTATTATGTAGAAAACTGTATTTTCCTGCTGAAAATTTGGTGAGGGGTCTTATAGTCCGGTGCGGCAGATGTATGGAAACGTATGTTTTTCTGCTGAAAAATTAGCGGCCGCAACTTATAGTCCGGTGCGGCTAGTATATGGAAAGTTATGTTTTCTGCTTAAAAATATGTTTTTCTACTTAGGCTAATACGTGGAAAACTGTGTTTTCCTGCTGAAAATTTGGTGGGGCGGCTTATAGTCCGGTGTGGCTGATATTTGGAAACCTATGTTTTTCTGCTGAAAAATGAGCGGGTGTGGCCTATAGTCCGGTGCGGCTACTATATGGAAAGTTATGTCTTTCTGCTTGAAAAATTGGTGGGTGCGGCTTATAGTCCGGTGCGGCTAATATGTGGAAAACTGTGTTTTCCTGCTGAATATTTGGTGGGGCGGCTTATAGTCCGGTACGGCTGATATTTGGAAACCTATGTTTTTCCGCTGAAAAATTAGCGGGTGCGGCTACTATATGGAAAGTTATGTTTTTCTGCAAAAAAAAATTGGTGGGTGTGGCTTATAGTTCGGTGTGGCTAATATTTGGAAAACCATGTTTTCCTGCTGAAAATTTGGTGGGGCGGCTGATAGTCCGATGTGGCTGATATATGGAAACCTATGTTTTTCTGCTGAAAAATGAGCGGGTGCGGCTACTATATGGAAAGTTATGTTTTTCTACAAAAAAAGATGGTGGGTGCGGCTAATATGTGGAAAACTGTGTTTTCCTGCTGAAAATTTGGTGGGGCGGTTTATAGTCAGGTGCGGCTGATATTTGGAAACCTATGTTTTTCTGCTGAAAAATTAGCGGGTGCGGCTTATAGTCCGGTGCGGCTACTTTATGAAAGTTATGTTTTTCTACTAAAAACATTTGGTGGGTGCAGCTTATAGTCCGGTGCGGCTAATACTGTATGTGGAAAACTACGTTTTCCTGCTGAAAATTTGTATAGTCCGGTGCGGCTGATATATGGAAACTGTAGTTTTTATGCTGAAATTTAGTGGGTGTGGATTATAGTCCAGTGTGGCTAATGTATGGAAAATGTGTTTTCTACCGCAAATGTGGTGGGTGCGGCTTATAGTCCAGTGCGGCTAATACATGGAAAATTTGTTTTTCTGCTGAAAAAAATAGTGGGTGCAACTTATAGTCCGGTGCGGCTAATATGTGGAAAATATATTTTCCTACTGAAAAATTTGTGGGTGCGGCTTATAGTACGGTGCGACTAAGATATGGAACATGCGTTTTTCTACTAAAAGAATGTGGGTGCGGCTTATAGTTTGGTGCAGCTAATATATGGAAAATATGTTTTTCTACTGAAGCTTTAGTGGGTGTGGCTTATAGTCCGGTGCGGTTAATATGTGGAAAATATATTTTCCTACTGAAAAATGTGTGGGTGTGGCTTATAGTCCCGTGCGGCAGATATATGGAAACTTATGTTTTTCTGCTGAAAAATTAGCGGGTGCGGCTTATAGTCCGGTGCGGCTAATATGTGGAAAGTTATGTTTTTCTGCTTAGGCTAATACGTGGAAAACAGTGTTTTCCTGCTGAAAATGTGGTGGGGCGGCTTATAGTCCGGTGTGGCTATTTGGAAACCTATGTTTTTCTGCTGAAAAATTAGCGGGTGCGGCTACTATATGGAAAGTTATGTTTTTCTGCAAAAAAAAATTGGTGGGTGTGGCTAATATTTGGAAAACCATGTTTTCCTGCTGAAAATTTGGTGGGGCGGCTTATAGTCCGGTGCGGCTGATATATGGAAACCTATGTTTTTCTGCTGAAAAATTAGCGGGTGCGGCTACTATATGGAAAGTTATGTTTTTCTGCAAAAAAAAAATTGGTGGGTGCAGCTTATAGTCCGGTGCGGCTACAATATGGAAAGTTATGTTTTTCTACAAAAAAATTGGTGGGTGCGGCTTATAGTCCGGTGCGGCTACTGTATGAAAGTTGTGTTTTTCTACTAAAAACATTTGGTGGGTGCGGCTTATAGTCCGGTGCGGCTAATATATGGAAAATTTGTTTTTCTGCTGAAAAAAATGGTGGGTGCGGCTTATTGTCCGGTGCGGCTAATATGTGGAAAACTATGTTTTCTTGCTGAAAATTTGGTGGGGCGGCTTATAGTCCGGTGTGGCTATAATATGGAAAGTTATGTTTTTCTACAAAAAAATTGGTGGGTGCGGCTTTTAGTCCGGTGCGGCTGATATGTGGAAAATTATGTTCTTCTGCTGAAAAATTAGCGGGTGCGGCGTATAGCCCGGTTCAACTACTAGATGGAAAGTTATGTTTTTCTACTAAAAAAAATGGTGGGTGCGGCTTATAGTCCAATGCGGCTAATATGTGGAAAGTCATGTTTTTCTGCTGAAAAATTAGCGGGTGCGGCTACTATATGGAAAGTTATGTTTTTCTGCTAAAAAAATTGTAGGGTGCGGCTTATAGTCCGGTGCGGCTACAATATGGAAAGTTATGTTTTTCTACAAAAAAATTGGTCCGGTGCGGCTACTGTATGAAAGTTGTGTTTTTCTACTAAAAACATTTGGTGGGTGCGGCTTATAGTCCAGTGCGGCTAATATATGGAAAACTGTGTTTTCTACTGCAAATGTGGTGGGTGCGGCTAATATATGGAAAATGTGTTTTTCTGCTGAAAAAAATAGTGGGTGCGGCTAATAGGTCGAAAACTATGTTTTCTTGCTGAAAATTTGGTGGGGCGGCTTATAGTCCGATGCGACTGATGTATGGAAACCTATGTTTTTGTGATGAAAAATTAGTGGGTGCGGCTTATAGTCTGGTGCGGCTACTATATGGAAAGTTAAGTTTTTCTACAAGAAAAATTGGTGGGTGCGGCTTATAGTCCGGTGCGGCTAGTATATCGAAACCATAGTTTTTCTGCTGAAATTTTGTGGGTGCGGCTTATAGTCCGGTGCAGCTAATGTATGGAAAACTGTGTTTTCTACTGCAAATGTGGTGGGTGCGGCTTATAGTCCAGTGCGGCTAGTATATGGAAAATTTGTTTTTCTGCTTAAAAAAATGGCCTGTGCGGCTTATAGTCCAGTGCGGCTAATATATAGAAACCTATGTTTTCCTGCAAAAAAAACAGTGGGTGTGGCTTGAAGTCCGGTTCGGCTAATATATGGAAAACTATCTTTTTCTACTAAGAATTTGTGGGCGTCGCTTATAGTCCGGTGCGGCTATTATGTGGAAAATATGTTTTTCTACTGAAAAATGTGTGGGTGCGGCTTATAGTCCAGTGCGGCTAATGTATGGAAAATATGTTTTTTCTACTAAAGTTTTAGTGGGTGTGGATTATAGCCCGGTGCGGCTAATATACAGAAGATATGTTTTCTACTAATAATTTAGTGGGTGTGGTTTATAGTCCGTTGCGGCTAATATGTGGGAAATATGTTTTTCCACTGAAATATTTGTGGGTGCGGCTTATAGTCCGGTGCAGCTAATATATGGAAAATATGTTTTTCTACTAAAGCTTTAGTGGGTGTGGCGTATAGCTCGGTGCGGCTAATATATGGAAGATATGTTTTCTACTAAGAATTTAGTGGGTGTGGCTTATAGTCCGGTGCGGCTAATATGTGGAAAATATGTTTTCCTACTGAAATATTTGTGGATGCGGCTTATAGTCCGGTGCGACTATGATATGAAACATGCGTTTTTCTACAAAAAAATTTAGTGGGTGCGGCTTATAGTCCAGTGCTTTTTCTGCTGAAAAATTTGCGGGTGTGGCCTATAGTCCGGTGCGGCTACTATATGGAAAGTAATATTTTTCTGCCAAAAAAATTGGTGGGTGCGGCTTATAGTCCGGTGTGGCTAATATGTGGAAACCTATGTTTTCCCGCTGAAAATTTGGTGGTGTGGCTTATAGTCTGGTGTGGCTAATATGTGGAAAGTTATGTTTTTCTATAAAAACAATGGTGGGTGCGGCTCATAGTCCGGTGCAGCTAATGTATGGAAAACTGTGTTTTCTACCGCAAATGTGGCTTATAGTCCAGTGCGGCTAATATATGGAAAATTTGTTTTTCTGCTGAAAAAAATGGTGGGTGCGGCTTATAGTCCGGTGCGGCTAATATGTGGAAAACTATGTTTTCTTGCTGAAAATTTGGTGGGGCGGCTTATAGTCCGGTGTGGCTAATATGTGAAAAGTTATGTTTTTCTGCTGAAAAATTAGCGGGTGCGGCTACTATATGGAAAGTTATGGTTTTCTGCTTGAAAAAATTGTTGGGTGCGGCTTATAGTCCGGTGCGGCTATAATATGGAAAGTTATGTTTTTCTACAAAAAAATTGGTGGGTGCGGCTTTTAGTCCGGTGCGGCTGATATGTGGAAAATTATGTTCTTCTGCTGAAAAATTAGCGGGTGCGGCGTATAGCCCGGTTCAACTACTAGATGGAAAGTTATGTTTTTCTACTAAAAAAAATGGTGGGTGCGGCTTATAGTCCAATGCGGCTAATATGTGGAAAGTCATGTTTTTCTGCTGAAAAATTAGCGGGTGCGGCTACTATATGGAAAGTTATGTTTTTCTGCTAAAAAAATTGTAGGGTGCGGCTTATAGTCCGGTGCGGCTACAATATGGAAAGTTATGTTTTTCTACAAAAAAATTGGTCCGGTGCGGCTACTGTATGAAAGTTGTGTTTTTCTACTAAAAACATTTGGTGGGTGCGGCTTATAGTCCAGTGCGGCTAATATATGGAAAACTGTGTTTTCTACTGCAAATGTGGTGGGTGCGGCTAATATATGGAAAATGTGTTTTTCTGCTGAAAAAAATAGTGGGTGCGGCTAATAGGTCGAAAACTATGTTTTCTTGCTGAAAATTTGGTGGGGCGGCTTATAGTCCGATGCGACTGATATATGGAAACCTATATTTTTGTGATGAAAAATTAGTGGGTGCGGCTTATAGTCTGGTGCGGCTACTATATGGAAAGTTATGTTTTTCTACAAGAAAAATTGGTGGGTGCGGCTTATAGTCCGGTGCGGCTAGTATATCGAAACCATAGTTTTTCTGCTGAAATTTTGTGGGTGCGGCTTATAGTCCGGTGCAGCTAATGTATGGAAAACTGTGTTTTCTACTGCAAATGTGGTGGGTGCGGCTTATAGTCCAGTGCGGCTAGTATATGGAAAATGTGTTTTTCTGCTTTTAAAAAATGGCGGGTGCGGCTTATAATCCGGTGCGGCTAGTATGTAGACACCTATGTTTTCCTGCAAAAAAAACAGTGGGTGTGGCTTGAAGTCCGGTGCGGCTAATAATATGGAAAACTATCTTTTTCTACTAAGAATTTGTGGGCGTGGCTTATAGTCCGGTGCAGCTATTATGTGGAAAATATGTTTTTCTACTGAAAAATTTAGCCGTCCAGTGCGGCTAATGTATGGAAAATATGTTGTTTCTACTAAAGTTTTAGTGGGTGTGGATTATAGCTCGGTGCGGCTAATATACAGAAGATATGTTTTCTACTAAGAATTTAGTGGGTGTGGTTTATAGTCCGGTGCGGCTAATATGTGGAAAATATGTTTTTCCACTGAAATATTTGTGGGTGCGGCTTATAGTCCGGTGCAGCTAATATATGGAAAATGTGTTTTTCTACTAAAGCTTTAGTGGGTGTGGCGTATAGCTCGGGGCGGCTAATATATGGAAGATATGTTTTCTACTAAGAATTTAGTGGGTGTGGCTTATAGTCCGTTGCGGCTAATATGTGGAAAATATGTTTTTCTACTGAAATATTTGTGGGTGCGGCTTATAGTCCAGTGCGAGTAAGATATGAAACATGCGTTTTTCTACAAAAAATTTAGTGGGTGCGGCTTATAGTCCAGTGCTTTTTCTGCTGAAAAATTTGCGGGTGCGGCCTATAGTCCAGTGCGGCTAATATATGGAAAATATGTTTTTCTACTAAAGCTTTAGTGGGTGTGGCGTATAGCTCGGGGCGGCTAATATATGGAAGATATGTTTTCTACTAAGAATTTAGTGGGTGTGGCTTATAGTCCGTTGCGGCTAATATGTGGAAAATATGTTTTTCTACTGAAATATTTGTGGGTGCGGCTTATAGTCCAGTGCGAGTAAGATATGAAACATGCGTTTTTCTACAAAAAATTTAGTGGGTGCGGCTTATAGTCCAGTGCTTTTTCTGCTGAAAAATTTGCGGGTGCGGCCTATAGTCCGGTGCGGCTACTATATGGAAAGTAATGTTTTTCTGCCAAAAAAATTGGTGGGTTCGGCTTATAGTCCAGTGTGGCTAATATGTGGAAACCTATGTTTTCCTGCTGAAAATTCGGTGGGGCGGCTTATAGTCCGGTGTGGCTAATATGTGGAAAGTTATGTTTTTCTACAAAAAAAATGGTGGGTGCGGCTTATAGTCCGGTGCAGCTAATGTATGGAAAACTGTGTTTTCTACCGCAAATGTGGCTTATAGTCCAGTGCAGCTAGTATATGGAAAATTGGTTTTTCTGCTTAAAAAAATGGCGGGTGCGGCTTATAGTCCGGTGCGGCTAATATATAGAAGCCTATGTTTTCCTGCATAAAAAAAACAGTGGGTGTGTCTTGAAGTCCGGTGCGGCTAATAATATGGAAAACTATCTTTTTCTACTAAGAATTTGTGGGCGTCGCTTGTAGTCCGGTGTGGCTACTATGTGGAAAATATGTTTTTCTACTGAAAAATGTGTGGGTGCGGCTTATAGTCCAGTGCGGCTAATGTATGGAAAATATGTTTTTTCTACTAAAGCTTTAGTGGGTGTGGCGTATAGCTCGGGGCGGCTAATATATGGAAGATATGTTTTCTACTAAGAATTTAGTGGGTGTGGCTTATAGTCCGTTGCGGCTAATATGTGGAAAATATGTTTTTCTACTGAAATATTTGTGGGTGCGGCTTATAGTCCAGTGCGAGTAAGATATGAAACATGCGTTTTTCTACAAAAAATTTAGTGGGTGCGGCTTATAGTCCAGTGCTTTTTCTGCTGAAAAATTTGCGGGTGCGGCCTATAGTCCGGTGCGGCTACTATATGGAAAGTAATGTTTTTCTGCCAAAAAAATTGGTGGGTGCGGCTTATAGTCCAGTGTGGCTAATATGTGGAAACCTGTTTTCCTGCTGAAAATTCGGTGGGGCGGCTTATAGTCCGGTGTGGCTAATATGTGGAAAGTTATGTTTTTCTACAAAAAAAATGGTGGGTGCGGCTTATAGTCCGGTGCAGCTAATGTATGGAAAACTGTGTTTTCTACCGCAAATGTGGCTTATAGTCCAGTGCGGCTAATATATGGAAAATTAGTTTTTCTGCTAAAAAAAAAAATGGCGGGTGCGGCTTATAGTCCGGTGCGGCTAATATATAGAAACCTATGTTTTCCTGCAAAAAAAACAGTGGGCGTGGCTTGAAGTCCGGTGCGGCTAATAATATGGAAAACTATCTTTTTCTACTAAGAATTTGTTGGTGTGCCTTATAGTCCGGTGCGGCTACTATATGGAAAGTAATGTTTTTCTGCCAAAAAAATTGGTGGGTGCGGCTTATAGTCCAGTGTGGCTAATATGTGGAAACCTGTTTTCCTGCTGAAAATTCGGTGGGGCGGCTTATAGTCCGGTGTGGCTAATATGTGGAAAGTTATGTTTTTCTACAAAAAAAATGGTGGGTGCGGCTTATAGTCCGGTGCAGCTAATGTATGGAAAACTGTGTTTTCTACCGCAAATGTGGCTTATAGTCCAGTGCGGCTAATATATGGAAAATTAGTTTTTCTGCTAAAAAAAAAAATGGCGGGTGCGGCTTATAGTCCGGTGCGGCTAATATATAGAAGCCTATGTTTTCCTGCATAAAAAAACAGTGGGTGTGTCTTGAAGTCCGGTGCGGCTAATAATATGGAAAACTATCTTTTTCTACTAAGAATTTGTGGGCGTCGCTTGTAGTCCGGTGTGGCTACTATGTGGAAAATATGTTTTTCTACTGAAAAATGTGTGGGTGCGGCTTATAGTCCAGTGCGGCTAATGTATGGAAAATATGTTTTTTCTACTAAAGCTTTAGTGGGTGTGGCGTATAGCTCGGGGCGGCTAATATATGGAAGATATGTTTTCTACTAAGAATTTAGTGGGTGTGGCTTATAGTCCGTTGCGGCTAATATGTGGAAAATATGTTTTTCTACTGAAATATTTGTGGGTGCGGCTTATAGTCCAGTGCGAGTAAGATATGAAACATGCGTTTTTCTACAAAAAATTTAGTGGGTGCGGCTTATAGTCCAGTGCTTTTTCTGCTGAAAAATTTGCGGGTGCGGCCTATAGTCCGGTGCGGCTACTATATGGAAAGTAATGTTTTTCTGCCAAAAAAATTGGTGGGTGCGGCTTATAGTCCAGTGTGGCTAATATGTGGAAACCTGTTTTCCTGCTGAAAATTCGGTGGGGCGGCTTATAGTCCGGTGTGGCTAATATGTGGAAAGTTATGTTTTTCTACAAAAAAAATGGTGGGTGCGGCTTATAGTCCGGTGCAGCTAATGTATGGAAAACTGTGTTTTCTACCGCAAATGTGGCTTATAGTCCAGTGCGGCTAATATATGGAAAATTAGTTTTTCTGCTAAAAAAAAAAATGGCGGGTGCGGCTTATAGTCCGGTGCGGCTAATATATAGAAACCTATGTTTTCCTGCAAAAAAAACAGTGGGCGTGGCTTGAAGTCCGGTGCGGCTAATAATATGGAAAACTATCTTTTTCTACTAAGAATTTGTTGGTGTGCCTTATAGTCCGGTGCGGCTACTATATGGAAAGTAATGTTTTTCTGCCAAAAAAATTGGTGGGTGCGGCTTATAGTCCAGTGTGGCTAATATGTGGAAACCTGTTTTCCTGCTGAAAATTCGGTGGGGCGGCTTATAGTCCGGTGTGGCTAATATGTGGAAAGTTATGTTTTTCTACAAAAAAAATGGTGGGTGCGGCTTATAGTCCGGTGCAGCTAATGTATGGAAAACTGTGTTTTCTACCGCAAATGTGGCTTATAGTCCAGTGCGGCTAATATATGGAAAATTAGTTTTTCTGCTAAAAAAAAAAATGGCGGGTGCGGCTTATAGTCCGGTGCGGCTAATATATAGAAGCCTATGTTTTCCTGCATAAAAAAACAGTGGGTGTGTCTTGAAGTCCGGTGCGGCTAATAATATGGAAAACTATCTTTTTCTACTAAGAATTTGTGGGCGTCGCTTGTAGTCCGGTGTGGCTACTATGTGGAAAATATGTTTTTCTACTGAAAAATGTGTGGGTGCGGCTTATAGTCCAGTGCGGCTAATGTATGGAAAATATGTTTTTTCTACTAAAGCTTTAGTGGGTGTGGCGTATAGCTCGGGGCGGCTAATATATGGAAGATATGTTTTCTACTAAGAATTTAGTGGGTGTGGCTTATAGTCCGTTGCGGCTAATATGTGGAAAATATGTTTTTCTACTGAAATATTTGTGGGTGCGGCTTATAGTCCAGTGCGAGTAAGATATGAAACATGCGTTTTTCTACAAAAAATTTAGTGGGTGCGGCTTATAGTCCAGTGCTTTTTCTGCTGAAAAATTTGCGGGTGCGGCCTATAGTCCGGTGCGGCTACTATATGGAAAGTAATGTTTTTCTGCCAAAAAAATTGGTGGGTGCGGCTTATAGTCCAGTGTGGCTAATATGTGGAAACCTGTTTTCCTGCTGAAAATTCGGTGGGGCGGCTTATAGTCCGGTGTGGCTAATATGTGGAAAGTTATGTTTTTCTACAAAAAAAATGGTGGGTGCGGCTTATAGTCCGGTGCAGCTAATGTATGGAAAACTGTGTTTTCTACCGCAAATGTGGCTTATAGTCCAGTGCGGCTAATATATGGAAAATTAGTTTTTCTGCTAAAAAAAAAAATGGCGGGTGCGGCTTATAGTCCGGTGCGGCTAATATATAGAAACCTATGTTTTCCTGCAAAAAAAACAGTGGGCGTGGCTTGAAGTCCGGTGCGGCTAATAATATGGAAAACTATCTTTTTCTACTAAGAATTTGTGGGCGTCGCTTGTAGTCCGGTGTGGCTACTATGTGGAAAATATGTTTTTCTACTGAAAAATGTGTGGGTGCGGCTTATAGTCCAGTGCGGCTAATGTATGGAAAATATGTTTTTTCTACTAAAGCTTTAGTGGGTGTGGCGTATAGCTCGGGGCGGCTAATATATGGAAGATATGTTTTCTACTAAGAATTTAGTGAGTGTGGCTTATAGTCCGGTGCAGCTAATATATGGAAAATATGTTTTCTACTAAGAATTTAGTGAGTGTGGCTTATAGTCCGGTGCAGCTAATATATGGAAAATATGTTTTTCTACTAAAGCTTTAGTGGGTGTGGCGTATAGCTCGGTGCGGCTAATATATGGAAGATATGTTTTCTACTAAGAATTTAGTGGGTGTGGCTTATAGTCCGGTGCGGCTACTCTATGGAAAGTAATGTTTTTCTGCCAAAAAAAATTGGTGGGTGCGGCTTATAGTCCGGTGTGGCTAATATGTGGAAACCTATGTTTTCTTGCTGAAAATTTGGTGGGGCGGCTTATAGTCTGGTGTGGCTAATATTTGGAAACCTATGTTTTTCTGCTGAAAAATTAGCGGGTGCGGCTACTATATGGAAAGTTATGTTTTTCTACAAAAAACAATGGTGGGTGCGGCTAATATGTGGAAAACTGTGTTTTCCTGCTGAAAATTTGGTGGGGCGGTTTATAGTCAGGTGCGGCTGATATTTGGAAACCAATTTTTTTCTGCTGAAAAATTAGCGGGTGCAGCTTATAGTCCGGTGCGGCTACAATATGGAAAGTTATGTTTTTCTACAAAAAAAATGTTGGGTGCGGCTTATAGTCCAGTGCGGCTAATATATGGAAGATATGTATTCTACTAAGAATTTAGTGGGTGCAACTTATAGTCCGCTGTGGCTAATATGTGGAAAATATATTTTCCTACTGAAAAATTTGTGGGTGCGGCTTATAGTACGGTGCGACTAAGATATGGAACATGCGTTTTTCTACTAAAAGAATGTGGGTGCGGCTTATAGTCCGGTGCAGCTAATATATGGAAAATATGTTTTTCTACTGAAGCTTTAGTGGGTGTGGCTTATAGTCCGGTGCGGCTAATATGTGGAAAATATATTTTCCTACTGAAAAATTTGTGGGTGTGGCTTATAGTCCGGTGCGGCTAAGATATGGAACATGCGTTTTTCTCCAAAAAATGTAGTGGGTGCGGCTTATCATACAAACTGTATGATTGATTAGTACTTCTTCTTTTAATCAGCCTGACCTGAGCCTCAGGTTTTATTTGTTAATAAATGAATATTAATATTTGTGATTGACACATGATTTGATATCAATTGACAAGGCAGTAAACTGTAAGTAGGTTAGATATCATTTTTGAATATGATCAAGAGTAAGATTACTAATTCAGTGGTAATATTGGAGTGGAGTGGGCCCCGGGTACCAATCATCATGTTGTTGTTTTGAATGTTTTTATGCTATATGGACAGATATACCTCAAGTTTATCTAGAGATTATAATTTATTTGCAACGTTCACCAAAAATTGTATCGGTTTTGAAAATAAGAAATATCAAAGTGGGTTCACTTAAAAGAGCCGTTCAAAAGACCGGAGTCGTTCACGAAGGTCACATCTCCGCTACCGACATCGTCGCCTGTATCGGCCTCCACGGAGAGAGGATTTAAGTTGCCAAGTAGCAGAACATCCTCTGGGCGCCATGGGAGAGGGTTCAAAAGGAGGCCAAAGTCCATCCCATCTGGGGTCCTCGGAGTGGGCGGAATCACCAGAGGCCGGCCGACTAAATGGGATCACCAAGTGCCTGCAGGAGCGCGCTGCTGTTTGTTTTTCATGCAGACTCTAATTCTCTCCAGCCGACACGGAGGTCACTGATTGTTTAGTATGAGCCCATCTGCGTCCATACGTCTGGCGGCGAATCCCCCCTCATGATCACATTTTATTTCAAGTGGCCTTCCATTAGCCGCAGTTATGGAGCGCTGATTAGGCACTCTGCTGCTAAATATAGTGATATATAAACCCTATAAATATGGTCCCTTTGCTACACTTCATGACTCGCACCTGCTAGTGACGTCTCCTCCGCTATTCCGTGTAGAAAATGTAACAATGAACGTATTAAATAGCCTTCTTACAGAACTTGCACAGGCAATTGTTTTTGACTACTATTGAATGTTTTCATTGATGGATTACTTGCCTTAACCTCTTAAGGCCCAAGATGTTTGTTTACATGCTTTTTGTTATTTCTCTTTGCTATTTGGGCTTATTGGACCCTAATTAGAATAAAAACTAAGAATCATCTTTTGATATGATGTACTTAGTCCATAAGTACACAAACGTGTACTTCATGTTTAGTGACATGTTAATTCTTATTTTTACCCTTTTTTTCCTCCAAATTCCATTGTATGTCATACTCTTCTGCATACTTGCCAACCTTGAGACCTCCGATTTCGGGAGGTGGGGGGTGGGGGTTAGGGGCGGGGGTGGGGCGGGGGGCGTGGTTAAGATATATATATATATATATATAAGAAATACTTGACTTTCAGTGAATTCTAGCTATATATATATATATATATATATATATATATATATATATATATATATATATATATATATATATATATGTATGTGTGGGGGAAAAAAATCACAAGACTATTTCATCTCTACAGGCCTGTTTCATGAGGGGGGGTTCCCTCAATCATCAGGAGATTTTAATGGGAGCATTCACATACCATGGTTTGTATAGGGCACAGAGTGGGTGGGTACAGGCTGGCGTAGGGGCGTGGTGATTGGCTCATGTGTTACCTAGGAGGTGTTTCCGTCTGTGGCGGCATGCTGTTACAATTTCGCTGCGCTTGTTGAGGGATGACAGGACTGGACGGTAAATAATAAACAGTTTCTCTTTCAAGCATAGGTTGCATCTTTTATTACCACTATTGTAAGGTGTGCTGGATGCAAGAATTTGCCATGTTATTGAATATTCAACATTATTGTCTTTGAGGTCCCAAATGTGTTTGCTGAGTTCTGTGGTATTCCGCAGGTTTTGGTTCCTGAAAGAAGCCTTGTGATTGTTCCATCTGGTTTTGAATTCTCCCTCGGTTAATCCTACATATGTGTCGGATGTGTTAATGTCCTTGCGTATTACCTTAGATTGGTAGACAACTGATGTTTGTAAGCACCCCCCGTTGAGAGGGCAATCAGGTTTCTTTTGACAGTTACAGCCTTTGTTGGTTTTGGAGTCGCTCTGTCCGGGGGCCGACGGCTCATTTGCAATTGTTTTGTTGTGGTTTGAGATGATTTGTCGTATATTGTTCATACATATATACATTATATATATATATATATATATATATATATATATATATATATATATATATAAATAAAATAAATACTTGAATTTCAGTGTTCATTTACAAACTACAACTCACAAACACTTTAGAGTTAGGCTCCACCATCAGAATGTGTACTTAAACTTATAAAGATCACATGGATATTATTCAGTGAGTTGATTCACCAAAACTAACCTGTTATACAGGAGGAAAAAGCGCACACAGGACGTTTCAATTGTTCACAGACTGGTCGCGCTCATCAGAATGACAAGACACTTCCGGTCTGCAGGCGATAGCATTCAATTGGGAAGAAACGCCCTACTGCCCCCTACTGACCAATGTGAATACTGATAAATGTGTAATGCTCCAAAAAACGAATTCAAACCACAAAATCAAATAAATAAATCAACACAAAAATGTGACACATTATGGGTGGGTCACATATGCATGTACAGTAGATGGCAGTATTGTCCTGTTTAAAAGTGTCACAACATTGCTGTTTACGGCAGACGAACTGCTTTACGGTAGACACTGTTGTTGTGTGTTGTCACCACGTCACTCAGGTCCGCCTGAATTTCGGGAGGTTTTCGGGAGATAATTTGTCCCGGGAGGTTTTCGGGAGAGGCGCTGAATTTCGGGAGTCTCCCGGAAAATCCTGGAGGGTTGGCAAGTATGCTCTTCTGACACCACCAGATGGCAGTATAAGTGTCCACATAAGTGGCCATAAGACCCCAATTCAGTAGTGTACACAATTTTGGAAATAAGAGCTAAAATGTGCTGTCCACACATGTGGCCACTAAGCCTTAAGAGTTTAAAATCATGAGCAAATTTTTTAAAGTGTTTATTTTTCATGACCAAAAAAAAATGTACAAAGTGCTTTATTATTCACAGGCCACATGAAATGAAGCGGCGGGCCACGTAAAACAATGTACCAGACCACTTAAAATGATGTGTTGGGTCATGATGAATAAAGCGGTGGGCCACATACAATAATGTGCTGGGTCACGCAATAACGAAAGCGTTGGACCACATGAAATGAAGTGGTAGGCCATGTAAAATAATGTGCCGGGCCACATTTTAATCATGTGTCAGACCACATAAAATGAAAGTGGCAGGCCATGTAAAATAATGTGCCGGGCCGCATTTAATAATGTGCTGGGCCACCTTTAATAATGTGCCAGACCACATGAAATGAAAGTGGCAGGCCATGTAAAATTATGTGCCGGGCCACATTTAATAATGCGCCAGGCGACTTGAAATGAAGTGGCAGATCCCAATAACTAAAGCGGTGGGCAACATAAAATGATGTGGCAGGCCATGTAGACTAATGTGTCAGGCCACATAAAATGAAGTGGTAGATCACAATAACTAAAGCAATGGGCCACATCAATCAATCAATCAATCAATGTTTATTTATATAGCCCTAAATCACAAGTGTCTCAAAGGGCTGCATAAATGAATAATGTACAGAACCACATAAAATGAAGTGGCAGATCCCAATAACTAAAGCGGTGGGCAACATAAAATGATGTGGCAGGCCATGTAAACTAATGTGTCAGGCCACATAAAATGAAGTGGCACATCACAATAACTAAAGCAATGGGCCACATAAAAGGATGTGGCTCCTCCTGGAATGGCCTCCCTATTTGGGAAGAAGTGTGTTGTGTTTCTATCAGGCGTCGTGTCGCTGGTCACCGGGGCGAAGACGCCAACCGTGGTGCTGCTCGCTGGATGACGTGGTCTTGAGCCACAGGCTGCTCGCTGGATGACGTGGTCTTGAGCCGCAGGCTGATGGCGTCTCTTTGGAAGACCATCAGGCAGACCCAGGAGAGGCCCGAGATGAATAAAGTCTCTTGTCACGCTCGTATTACGCAGATTTAACAGTTAAATCCTCCCCGACTCACACACACTCCATCACACACCTATTGACACACACACACACACACACACACACACACACACACACACACACACACACACACACATGGCCACACATGGCCACACATGCTGCAGGCGCTGATGGAATGATAGTGCAGATGGCTTACTAGAGTAATATTCTCCATATGGGAAGGTAATATCGTCGTCGGGGGGGAAGAGAGCGCGGCTGATTGGATCTGGAGAGGAGCGATGCGACGCCATTCCACGCCACCGCCTTTTGCTCGTGTCGAACACCGAAATGAAAAGACGACAGGAGGGAAAACACTGACATTATCCGCGCGGCTTTTGTAAATATGACAACTTTGTGTGATTAGCGTAATTCAACTCTGTGTGCAGTTTTGCAAGTTCTCCACTCGCTTGTTGATGAAAAGACCCTAGTTTTCAGACTAGAACAGGGGTCGGCAACAGCAAGGCATACTTGGTCAACAGCCACACAGGTTACACTGACGGTGGCCATATAAAACAACTTTAACACTCTTACTAATAACGCGTACACACTGTGAACCAAAACCAAACAAGAATGACAAACACATTTCGGGAGAACATCTTCACCGTAACACAACATAAACACAACAGAACAAATACCCAGAATCCCATGCAGCCCTGACTCTTCCGGGCTACATTATACACCCCCGCTACCAAACCCCGCCCACCTCAACCGACACACGGGGGTAGCAGGGGTGTTACATTTAGTTCCTGTAACTTTCTGTCTGTAAAATACATCTTTTTATTAGCATTTAATGAAATCTAGTGACAATATTTCATGAATAATATCCTTAGATTAACATTCTTCTATAAGCAATAGTTCATCCTCAGTATCTTCAGCTTCAAAAAAATAATGTCGTCAATCCTCATTTGTCCAAAAACAGTCGTCCGCCACGATTAGAAAACACGTTTGTAACTGTATACATGTTGGGAAAAAAACACATCACTATATATATATATTTTTTTCATTATTCTTTTTGTTGTTTTGTGTATTTTCTTCTATTTTTCGTTATAAAAAATGTCCAAAAGACTTACGATAAAAAAAAAACAACTATATAATGCATGCTTGTGTGGATTTACTGGGATAAATACAACTTGTATTGTGGACTGTAGAAAAAAGTTGTATATTTTACGGTAAAAAAAATAAAAATAAAATACTGTAAAAATCACTGTTTTTTTTTTACACTAAATTACTTTAAAAAAAATTACAAATGTACTGCAACATTTTGGCAACTGAGCTTTTTACTGTAAAATCTACGGTCGATTTGACAGTGCAGTACTGTAAATAGAAAAACAGTACCAATGTTTTTATTCACAAAAATTCTGCTCCTTAGCAGCCACTTTTTGTTTTTTGTTTTTTACAGTAAAATCAACATTTTATTTTTTATTTTTTCATTTTTTTACTGGTTGTGACTTTATGTCTGTAAAAAATAGTTTTATGTCCAGTTTGTAATTTAATCAAAAAAAATTCCAAATTCCAAATTTTCTTTTAAAAAGGGATACACATATTTAATATTTGTATTTAATCACAATTAATTATGGAAATAATGCAGTTAATTGCAATTAAATATTTTAACTGTTTGACAGCCATAGTTGTATTACACGCAAACCTATAATAGATTATAGCGCAACAGAAAAATGGTTAAAAAAAAAAAATACGCTATTGCGATATTAGCGTATTTCGCAATAAAAATGTGTTCAGTAAAATGTTCGATAAGTCTTTCTTCATTTTCATGGGAAGAATGCGGAAGTATGGAAGCAAGGTTGGTTGCATGAACAAAGACACTCTGGTAACCAGGAAGTGATCACTGATCAGCCAATCGGGTGACAGCATCAACTATCAAGTTTGCTTGATTTATTTGCATGGAGTGAGAAGAGAAAGTCAAAATGAAGAAATTGTGGATAAAAGAGGAAAAGATTTGGGATTTTTTTCAAAAGGACCATAGTCAGACCAATGTGGTCTGTACATGATGCAAGGCAAGAGCGCTAATACCCCACCACCTTAGCTCACCCTTTAGAGCACAGCTGTAACTTCCTGCCACTAAAACCTGCAGAAAATAGTTCTCAGGTTTCTCTATGTTTACATTTGCACTATTTTCTTACACTTTATGAAGCATTTCTTACATATTCCTTCATTGCTAAGTGTTTAATGTGATTTTACTATTTTGTTGACATTGTTTGAGTGTTTTCCATGCTTGTGATGACATTTCCTTTCTGCCTTGATTATAATCAGAGGAAGGTTACATTTCAAAATAAAATGTATTATTCTCCTGCTCCTTATTTTCCATAGGTCATAAAAAAAAATTCAATAATTATCGATATAATCATAATATTTAAATAATTACTGCATAACAAAAAAATCCTTTCCATAGTTAAATAAGAGTAACAAGGCAAATAAATGTTACACAGCCGTTATTTCCTGGCTTTAAAGCCTGCAGAAAATAGTTCTTCTCAGGTTTCTCTATGTTTACATTTTCACACTTTGCACTATTTTCTTACACTTTATGAAGCATTTCTTACATTTTCCTTATTTTTACGATATTATTGTTAAGTGTTCAATGTGATTTTACTATTTTGTTGACATTGTTTGAGTGTTTCCATGCTTGTGTTGACATTTCCTTTCTGCCTCGATAGCTGAGGGATTATAATCAGAGGAAGGTTACACTTCAAAATAAAATGTATTATTCTCCTGCTCCTTATTTTCCATAGGTCATAAAAAAATGTCAATAATTATCGATATAATCATAATGTTTAAATAATTACTGCATAACAAAACATCATTTCCATAGTTAAATAAGAGTAACAAGGCAAATAAATGTTACACAGACGTTATTTCCTGGCTTTAAAACCTGCAGAAAATAGTTCTTCTCAGGTTTCTCTATGTTTACATTTTCACACTTTGCACTATTTTCTTACACTTTATGAAGCATTTCTCACATTTTCCTTATTTTTACGATATCATTGTTAAGTGTTCAATGTGATTTTACTATTTTGTTGACATTGTTTGAGTGTTTTCCATGCTTGTGATGACATTTCCTTTCTGCCTTGATTATAATCAGAGGAAGGTTACATTTCAAAATAAAATGTATTATTCTCCTGCTCCTTATTTTCCATAGGTCATAAAAAAAATGTCAATAATTATCGATATAATCATAATATTTAAATAATTACTGCATAACAAAAAAATAATTTCCATAGTTAAATAAGAGTAACAAGGCAAATAAATGTTACACAGCCGTTATTTCCTGGCTTTAAAGCCTGCAGAAAATAGTTCTTCTCAGGTTTCTCTATGTTTACATTTTCACACTTTGCACTATTTTATTACACTTTATGAAGCATTTCTTACATTTTCCTTATTTTTACGATATTATTGTTAAGTGTTCAATGTGATTTTACTATTTTGTTGACATTGTTTGTGTGTTTTCCATGCTTGTGTTCACATTTTCTTTCTGCCTTGATAGCTGACGGATTATAATCAGAGGAAGGTTACATTTAAAAATAAAATATATTATTCTCCTGCTCCTCATTTTCCATAGGTCATAAAAAAATGTCAATAATTATCGATATAATCATCATTTTTAAATAATTACCGCATAACCAAAAAAATCATTTCTATAGTTAAATAAGAATAACAGGGCAAATTAATGTTACACAGACGTTATTTCCTGGCATTAAACTGTAGAAAATAGTTCTCAGGTTTCTCTATGTTTACATTTTCACACTTTGCACTATTTTATTACACTTTATGAAGCATTTCTTACATATTCATTCGTTTTAAGAGCTTATTGTTAAGTGTTTAATGGGATTTTACTATTTTATTGACATTGTTTGAGTGTTTTCCATGCTTGTGTTGACATTTCCTTTCTGCCTTGATTATAATCAGAGGAAGGTTACATTTCAAAATAAAATGTATTATTCTCCTGCTCCTTATTTTCCATAGGTCATAAAAAAAATTCAATAATTATCGATATAATCATAATATTTAAATAATTACTGCATAACAAAAAATCCTTTCCATAGTTAAATAAGAGTAACAAGGCAAATAAATGTTACACAGCCGTTATTTCCTGGCTTTAAAGCCTGCAGAAAATAGTTCTTCTCAGGTTTCTCTATGTTTACATTTTCACACTTTGCACTATTTTATTACACTTTATGAAGCATTTCTTACATATTCCTTCATTGCTAAGTGTTTAATGTGATTTTACTATTTTGTTGACATTGTTTGAGTGTTTTCCATGCTTGTGATGACATTTCCTTTCTGCCTTGATTATAATCAGAGGAAGGTTACATTTCAAAATAAAATGTATTATTCTCCTGCTCCTTATTTTCCATAGGTCATAAAAAAAATTCAATAATTATCGATATAATCATAATATTTAAATAATTACTGCATAACAAAAAATCCTTTCCATAGTTAAATAAGAGTAACAAGGCAAATAAATGTTACACAGCCGTTATTTCCTGGCTTTAAAGCCTGCAGAAAATAGTTCTTCTCAGGTTTCTCTATGTTTACATTTTCACACTTTGCACTATTTTCTTACACTTTATGAAGCATTTCTCACATATTCCTTCATTGCTAAGTGTTTAATGTGATTTTACTATTTTGTTGACATTGTTTGAGTGTTTTCCATGCTTGTGTTGACATTTCCTTTCTGCCTTGATTATAATCAGAGGAAGGTTACATTTCAAAATAAAATGTATTATTCTCCTGCTCCTTATTTTCCATAGGTCATAAAAAAAATTCAATAATTATCGATATAATCATAATATTTAAATAATTACTGCATAACAAAAAATCCTTTCCATAGTTAAATAAGAGTAACAAGGCAAATAAATGTTACACAGCCGTTATTTCCTGGCTTTAAAGCCTGCAGAAAATAGTTCTTCTCAGGTTTCTCTATGTTTACATTTTCACACTTTGCACTATTTTATTACACTTTATGAAGCATTTCTTACATATTCCTTCATTGCTAAGTGTTTAATGTGATTTTACTATTTTGTTGACATTGTTTGAGTGTTTTCCATGCTTGTGATGACATTTCCTTTCTGCCTTGATTATAATCAGAGGAAGGTTACATTTCAAAATAAAATGTATTATTCTCCTGCTCCTTATTTTCCATAGGTCATAAAAAAAATTCAATAATTATCGATATAATCATAATATTTAAATAATTACTGCATAACAAAAAATCCTTTCCATAGTTAAATAAGAGTAACAAGGCAAATAAATGTTACACAGCCGTTATTTCCTGGCTTTAAAGCCTGCAGAAAATAGTTCTTCTCAGGTTTCTCTATGTTTACATTTTCACACTTTGCACTATTTTCTTACACTTTATGAAGCATTTCTCACATATTCCTTCATTGCTAAGTGTTTAATGTGATTTTACTATTTTGTTGACATTGTTTGAGGGTTTTCCATGCTTGTGTTGACATTTCCTTTCTGCCTTGATTATAATCAGAGGAAGGTTACATTTCAAAATAAAATGTATTATTCTCCTGCTCCTTATTTTCCAGAGGTCATAAAAAAAATGTCAATAATTATCGATATAATCATAATGTTTAAATAATTACTGCATAACAAAAAATCCTTTCCATAGTTAAATAAGAGTAACAAGGCAAATAAATGTTACACAGCCGTTATTTCCTGGCTTTAAAGCCTGCCGAAAATAGTTCTTCTCAGGTTTCTCTATGTTTACATTTTCACACTTTGCACTATTTTCTTACACTTTATGAAGCATTTCTTACATTTTCCTTATTTTTACGATATTATTGTTAAGTGTTCAATGTGATTTTACTATTTTGTTGACATTGTTTGAGTGTTTTCCATGCTTGTGTTGACATTTCCTTTCTGCCTTGATAGCTGAGGGATTATAATCAGAGGAAGGTTACACTTCAAAATAAAATGTATTATTCTCCTGCTCCTCATTTTCCATATGTCATAAAAAAAATGTAAATAATTATCGATATAATCATAATATTTAAATAATTACCGCATAACAAAAAAATCATTTCCATAGTTAAATAAGAATAACAGGGCAAATTAATGTTACACAGACGTTATTTCCTGGCATTAAACTGCAGAAAATAGTTTTACATTTTCACACTTTGCACTACTTTATTACACTTTATGAAGCATTTCTTACATATTCATTCATTTTAAGAGCTTTTTGTTAAGTGTTTAATGTGATTTTACTATTTTATTGACATTGTTTGAGTGTTTTCCATGCTTGTGTTGACATTTCTTTTCTGCCTTGATAGCTGAAATGTTTAAAAATGTTTACATTTCGTATGTTTTTCTCGCCGCTTTGTGGGCGATATCTTCATCAGTGGACAGTGAATATGGAACAAGAATAACGAGCAAAATATGCAAATAAGTCTGAGCCAGGATCCGGACTAAACGTGTTGGAGCAACAAGTTAATGATGCAGTACTGCTCCACTTCTCTTTGTTCGCCTAATTGAGGCGTTGGAATAGCGGCCCATGTAAAAACGATGATGTAGTGTTTGACTGATTAGACAAGCAATAAATTATCAGCGGCTAATGAGACGATCCGAGGATCAATGCATCGCGGGAGAGCAGATCAATTTGTTGGACGTTAGTCTCGTCTCAATATGATAATATGTATTATGCTGCAACACAAATATCGATATCATCTACACCAGTATCAGATCAATACTAGCACTTACATTAACAGTGGTTTTGTTGTTTTGTTGTTAACATTGTTACATTGTTAATATTCTCATAGTGATATATTGTAACCGGGGGCTTGTTTTCACAATGCAGTCTGCTGGAAATGATGGAAAGTGCCACTCTACATAGCAACTGACGCTGTGGTCAAAGTTAGAATTGCCATAAAACAAATTTTAAGATATTCAACACTTTACTGCAGTCTGGCGGCTAAAGTAGCCAGAACACCCCCCAATTTGTCATGTTTCATGTGTCAGGTAAACCGCGACGAACGGGGCCATATGAAGCCCCTTCCGACTGTACTTCTGCTACTTTTGTCATTCAAAATGTGAATTTCAAGCACAGTATACAAACTTTTTAATTGTAATTTAATTTTAATTTAACTTTAATTTATGTTTCCGAACCGTGAAATTTGTGAACCGTTCCAGCCTATAACATGTGCAGTGTATATATTTGTTCTGTGTTCTACTCGGTGTGTGTGTGTGTGTGTGTGTGTGTGTGTGTGTGTGTGTGTGTGTGTGTGTGTGTGTGTGTGTGTGTGTGTGTGTGTGTGTGTGTGTGTGTGCAACCAGGAATAGGGACAGTTATGTGACACAGAACCTATTAGCCCAGTAGCCTAGTCAACTTTAAGCACCACTAACAGCAGCTCAAGTCCAGCGGGTCTCTCCTGTATAAGAACAGTCATTCATCACACACACACACACACACACACACACACACACACACACACACACACACCCGCGCTGCTGATATCAAAACCATTCATCACTGCCGACAGGTAGATGGGGAGTGAGGAGAGCGAGTGGTCTGATACAGTATGTAGCTGGTCTGATACAGTATGTAGCTGGTCTGATACAGTATGTAGCTGGTCTGATACAGTACATAGCCGGTCTGATTTGATCCTCCTGTGACACGCTTGTCATTTAGCTTGCACTCGTGTCGTCTTGCATAAACCTCGCAGCATTCTCATCTTGTCAGCGCCGCCGAGTCGTTAGCCTCAGGACCCTTTATTTCACGCCTGGCACAAACATAATGCGGAATAAGAGTGTGGCGTTTTTTACGCCTGTTACGTTATCGCGGTAATGTCACCACTCAGTGGAAATGGAAGTATCCGTCTGATACTAAGTCGACAAGGGCTACTATCGCCGATACTGATGCTGGAATTGACTGTTTGTCTGCTGCAAAACACGCAACTCTAAATGGCAAACAGGAACCAAAGAAAATGTTCCTTATTTGCCGATATATATGATCCAAATGTAACACACTTCGGAATTTTCAGACTGGGCTGGCTTGAGAAACATCCTGATCGGCAACTAGTCACTGCTGTTTTCTGATTTCCAATCAGGGACAGGTGTGTTCTGATTGCTAGCCAAGTAATGGTGTGTCCCGATTGCCAACCAAGTAGTGGTGTGTCCTGATTGGTAACCAGGGAAAGGTGTGTATTGTTTGCCAACCATATAGAGCTGTGTTCTGATTGCCAACCAGAGAGAAAAGTGCCCTGATTTCTAACCAGGGACAAGTGTTTGCTGATTTCCAACCAAGAAAATGTGTGTCCTGATTGCCAACCAAGTAATGGTGTGTCCTGATTGCTACCTAGGGACAGGTGTGTATTGTTTGTCCAACCAAGGACAGCTGTGTCCTGATTGCCAACCAGAGACAAAAGTGCCCTGATTTCTAACCAGGGACAAGTGTTTGCTGATTTCCAACCAAGAAAAGGTGTGTCCTGATTGCCAACCAAGTAATGGTGTGTCCTGATTGCCAACCAGAGACAAAAGTGCCCTGATTTCTAACCAGGGACAAGTGTTTGCTGATTTCCAACCAAGAAAATGTGTGTCCTGATTGCCAACCAAGTAATGGTTTGTCCTGATTGCTACCTAGGGACAGGTGTGTATTGTTTGTCCAACCAAGGACAGCTGTGTCCTGATTGCCAACCAGAGACAAAAGTGCCCTGATTTCTAACCAGGGACAAGTGTTTGATGATTTCCAACCAAGAAAAGGTGTGTCCTGATTGCCAACCAAGTAATGTTGTGTCCTGATTGCTAACTAGGGACAAGTGTGTCATGTTTGCCAACCATGGACAGGTGTGTCCCGATTGCCAACCAGAGACAAAAGTGCCCTGATTTCTAAACAGGGACAAGTGTTTCCTGATTTCCAACCAAGAAAAGGTGTGTCCTGATTGCCAACAGAGTAATGATGTGTCCTGATTGCTAACCAGGGAAAGGTGTGTATTGTTTGCCAACCAATGACAGCTGTGTCCTGATTGCCAACCAGAGACAAAAGTGCCCTGATTTCTAAACAGGGAAAAGTGTTTGCTGATTTCCAACCAAGAAAATGTATGTCCTGATTGCCAACCAAGTAATGGTATGTCCTGATTGCTAACCAGGGAAAGGGGTGTATTGTTTGTCCAACCAAGGACAGCTGTGTCCTGATTGCCAACCAGAGACAAAAGTGCCCTGATTTCTAACCAGGGACAAGTGTTTGCTGATTTCCAAACAAGAAAATGTGTGTCCTGATTGCTAACTAGGGACAGGTGTGTCCTGTTTGCCAACCATGGACAGCTGTGTCCTGATTGCCAACCAGAAACAAAAGTGCCCTGATTTCTAAACAGGGACAAGTGTTTTCTGATTTCCAACCAAGAAAAGGTGTGTCCTGATTGCCAACCAAGTAATGGTGTGTCCTGATTGCTAACTAGGGACAGGTGTGTCCTGTTTGCCAACCATGGACAGGTGTATCCTGATTGCCAACAAGAGACAAGTGTGCCCTGATTTGTAAACAAGCACAAGTGTTCTCTGATTTCCAACCAAGAAAAGGTGTTTCCTGTTTGCAACCAAGTAATGTTGTGTCCTGATTGCTAACTAGGGACAAGTGTGTCATGTTTGCCAACCATGGACAGCTGTGTCCTGATTGCCAACCAGAGACAAAAGTGCCCTGATTTCTAAACAGGGACAAGTGTTTGCTGATTTCCAACTAAGAAAATGTGTCCTGATTGCCAACCAAGTAATGGTGTGTCCTGATTGCTAACTAGGGACAGGTGTGTCCTGTTTGCCAACCATGGACAGCTATGTCCTGATTGCCAACCAGAGACAAAAGTGCCCTGATTTCCAAACAGGGACAAGTGTTTGCTGATTTCCAACCAATAAAAGGTGTGTCCTGATTGCCAACCAAGTAATGGTGTGTCCTGATTGCCAACCAGAGACAAAAGTGCCCTGATTTCTAACCAGGGACAAGTGTTTGCTGATTTCCAACCAAGAAAAGCTGTGTCCTGATTGCCAACAGAGTAATGATGTGTCCTGATTGCTAACTAGGGACAGGTGTGTCCTGTTTGCCAACCATGGACAGCTATGTCCTGATTGCCAACCATAGACAAAAGTGCCCTGATTTCTAAACAGGCACAAGTGTTTGCTGATTTCCAACCAAGTAAAGGTGTGTCCTGATTGCCAACCAAGTAATGGTGTGTCCTGATTGCTAACTAGGGACAGGTGTGTCCTGTTTGCCAACCATGGACAGGTGTATCCTGATTGCCAACAAGAGACAAGTGTGCCCTGATTTGTAAACAAGCACAAGTGTTTGCTGATTTCCAACCAAGAAAAGGTGTTTCCTGTTTGCCAACCAAGTAATGGTGTGTCCTGATTGCTAACCAGGGAAAGGGGTGTATTGTTTGCCAACCATGGACAGCTGTGTCCTGATTGCCAACCAGAGACAAAAGTGCCCTGATTTCTAAACAGGGACAAGTGTTTGCTGATTTCCAACCAAGAAAAGGTGTTTCCTGTTTGCCAACCAAGTAATGGTGTGTCCTGATTGCTAACTAGGGACAGGTGTGTCCTGTTTGCCAACCATGGACAGCTATGTCCTGATTGCCAACCAGAGAGAAAAGTGCCCTGATTTCTAACCAGGGACAAGTGTTTGCTGATTTCCAACCAAGAAAATGTGTGTCCTGATTGCCAACCAAGTAATGGTGTGTACTGATTGCTAACTAGGGACAGGTGTGTCCTGTTTGCCAACCATGGACAGCTATGTCCTGATTGCCAACCAGAGACAAAAGTGCCCTGATTTCTAAACAGGGACAAGTGTCTGCTGATTTCCAACCAAGAAAAGGTGTGTCCTGATTGCCAACCAAGTAATGTTGTGTCCTGATTGCTAACTAGGGACAAGTGTGCCATGTTTGCCAACCATGGACAGGTGTATCCTGATTGCCAACCAGAGATAAGTGTGCCTTGATTTCTAAACAGGGACAAGTGTTTGCTGATTTACAACCAAGAAAAGGTGTGTCCTGATTGCCAACAGAGTAATGATGTGTCCTGATTGCTAACCAGGGAAAGGTGTGTATTGTTTGCCAACCAAGGACAGCTGTGTCCTGATTGCCAACCAGAGACAAAAGTGCCCTGATTTCTAACCAAGAAAAGGTGTGTCCTGATTGCCAACCAAGTAATGGTGTGTCCTGATTGCTAACTAGGGACAAGTGTGTCCTGTTTGCCAACCATTGACAGGTGTATCCTGATTGCCAACAAGAGACAAGTTTTCTCTGATTCGTAAACAAGCACAAGTGTTTGCTGATTTCCAACCAAGAAAAGGTGTTTCCTGTTTGCCAACCAAGTAATGGTGTGTCCTGATTGCTAGCTAGGGACAAGTGTTTCCTTATTTCCAACCAAGAAAAGGTGTGTCCTGATTGCCAAACAAGTAATGGTATGTCCTGATTGCTAACTAGGGACAGGTGTGTCATGTTTGCCAACCATGGACAGCTGTGTCCTGATTGCCAACCAGAGACAAAAGTGCCCTGTTTTCTAAATAGGGACAAGTGTTTCCTGATTTCTAACCAATAAAAGGTGTTTCCTGTTTGCCAACCAAGTAATGGTGTGTCCTGATTGCTAACTAGGGACAAGTGTGTCATGTTTGCCAACCATGGACAGCTATGTCCTGATTGCCAACCAGAGACAAGTGTGCCCTGATTTCTAAACAGGGACAAGTGTTTGCTGATTTCCAACCAAGTAAAGGTGTGTCCTGATTGCCAACCAAGTAATGATGTGACCTTATTGCTAACCAGGGAAAGGTGTGTATTGTTTGCCAACCATGGACAGCTGTGTCCTGATTGCCAACCAGAGACACAAGTGCCCTGATTTCTAACCAGGGACAAGTGTTTGCTGATTTCCAACCAAGAAAGGGTGTGTCCTGATTGCTAACCAGGGAAAGGTGTGTCTTGATTGCCAACCAGGGACAAGTGTGTCCTGATTTCTAACCAAGGACAGGTGTTTCCTGATTTTCTACCAAGCACAGGTTTGTCCTCATTTAAAACCAAGGTCCTGTGTGTCCTAATTGGCAACCATGGACAGGTGTGTCCTGATTGGCAACCAGGGACAAGTGTGCCCTGATTTCTAACCAGGGACAGGTGTTTCCCGATTTTCCACCAAGCACAGGTTTGTCCTGTTTCAAAACCAAGGTCCAGTTTGTTCTAATTGACAACCATGGACAGGTGTGTCCTGATTGGCAACCAGGGTCAAGTGTGCCCTAATTTTCAACCAAGGTCAGGTGTTTCCTGATTTCCAACCAAGACCAGGTTTGTCCTGATTTCAAACCAGGGTCCAATGTGTCCTAATTTACAACCATGGACAGGTGTGTCCTGATTGGCAACCAGGGTTAGGTGTGCCCTGATTTCCAACCATGGACCAGTGTGTCCTGATTTCAAACCAGGTACTAATGTGATTTGATTGGCAACCACAGGCAGGTGTGCCCTGACTGGCAACCAGGGACGTAAAAAAACAGAATCTGATACAGAATTATCGATCCCGTGATGATCCAATATCAATACCCACCTCGGTATCGGTACTATCGAGTTTTAGATGGCGACGCCCAGCCCAACTACACAGTATTTACTAACAGTCATGTACTGTATACATTTTAAAAAGTGATGTATTGTATATATTTTAAACATTGATGCACCGCATATATTACTGTCATGTACAGTATATATTTTAAAAAGTGATGTACTGTATATATTACAGTAATGTACAGTATATATTTAAAAAAGTGATGTACTGTATATATTTGAAAAATTATGTACTTTATATATTACAGTAATGTACGGTATATGTTTTAAAAGTGATGTACTGTATATATTACAGTAATGTACAGTATATATTTTAAAAAGTGATGTACTGTATATATTTGAGAAAATATGTAATTTATATATTACAGTAATGTACGGTATATATTTTAAAAGTGATGTACTGTATATATTACAGTAATGTACAGTATATATTTAAAAAATGCACTGTATTTATTACAGTATTGTACAGTATATATTTTAAAAAGTGATGTACTTAATATATTACAGTAATGTACGGTATATTTTTAAAATTGATGTACTGTATATATTACAATAATGTGCAGTATATATTTTAAAAATGTACTGTATATATTACAATAATGTACAGTTTATATTTTAAAAAGTGATGTACAGTATATATTTTAAAAAGTGATGAACTGTAAGTATTACAGTAATATACGGTATATATTTTAAAAGTGATGTACTGTCTAGCTTACAGTAATGTACAGTACATATTTTAAAAAAAAAATATGTACAGTATATATTTTAAAAAGTGATATACTGTATATATTACAGTCATGTACAGTATATATTTAAAAAAGTGATGTACAGTACATTTTTTAAAAAGTGGCATACTGTATATATTTAAAAAGTGATGCACTGTATATATTACAGTAATGTACAGTATAAATTTAAAAATGTACTGTATATATTTTAAAAATGTACTGTATATATTACAGTAATGTACAGTATATATTTTAAAAAGTGATGTACTGTATATATTTGAGAAAATATGTAATTTATATATTACAGTAATGTACAGTATATATTTTAAAAGTGATGTACTGTATATATTGCAGTAATGTACAGTATATATTTAAAAATGTACTGTATATATTACAGTATTGTACAGTATATATTTTAAAAAGTGATGTACTTAATATATTACAGTAATGTACGGTATATTTTTAAAATTGATGTACTGTATATATTACAGTAATGTGCAGTATATATTTTAAAAATGTACTGTATATATTACAGCAGTGTACAGTATATATTTTAAAAAGTGATGTACTTAATATATTACAGTAATGTACGGTATATTTTTAAAATTTATGTACTGTATATATTACAGTAATGTGCAGTATATATTTTAAAAATGTACTGTATATATTACAATAATGTACAGTTTATATTTTAAAAAGTGATGTACAGTATATATTTTAAAAAGCGATCTACTGTATATATTACAGTAATATACGGTATATATTTTAAAAGTGATGTACTGTCTATATTACAGTTATGTACAGTACATATTTTAAAAAAAATTATGTACAGCATATATTTTAAAAAGTGATGTACTGTATATATTACAGTCATGTACAGTATTTTTTTTTTTTAAAAAGTGATGTACAGTATATATTACAGTAATGTACAGTATATATTTAAAAAATGTACTGTTTATATTACAGTAATGTAAAGTATCTATTTTAAAAAGTGATGTACTGTATACATTTCAAACAAGCAAAGAGGGGCTCTGCAAATTTGGCTGCTTTTCAACTCATTTCAGATGTGAATGCGGCGCTGAGGGCTTGCATTATTATTATTATTATTATTATTATTATTATGATTATTGTCCAATGCCAGAGGAAGTGGCGCAGCTGCCCTTTCCTTCCTGGGAAAACACAACAGCTCACTTTATTGCACTCGGCTCGCTGCAATTTCAGGACGTAAATCACACACTGGAGGTCACTTCCTGCGTAAAGCGGTCTCGTCAAAAGTTGTGGGTTCTGAGAGAGATTGGTACGTTGCATCATCATTCTGTGTCTGCGTGTCCTTCCGGGAGCTGGCGGAATGTTCCGTTATTGATGTCCATAATCATGTTTGCCTGGGCAAACAAATATTAAATTAATATTTTATTCCATTTTGTTTATGGAGCTGGGTGTCGTCTTTTAGCACTCCTTAAGAAGGAGTTCATTTATATGTGTTATAAAAATATTTTGTTTTCATATGATCATCCAATCTGGTATATATGTGTTTTGTGTCATTTATTTTTGGTCTGTTGTTGTCCAAGTCCTCCTGGATTACTCTGCACAGAAAACAAAAAACAGAAAGTTCAACACAAGATCACAATAATCATTAATGCATGTAAACATTTTCAAATAACATGCACATGTACACAAAAAACAGCAATAAGAGATGTAAGGCTTTACTTCCAACGTTGAAAAAAGCTCCAGGCACCAAGCTGTTTGCAGTGGCCGGATATATGGCTCTCCCTCGGGGTAAAGAGAGGGGCAAAGAGCATGGAGGTCGCTAAACATTACGATAGTCGAAGTCTTGTATATCCACACAAGATCACAATAATCATTAATGCAATTAAACATTTTCAAATAACACGCACATGAGCTCCAGCACCCCCGGCAACCCCAAAAGGGACATGCGGTAGAAAATGGATGGATGGATGTACACAAAAAAACAATACAATAACTAATATCCGTACTTTGCTGCACACATTTACAATACTTCATTATTCCGGCCACACATTAAAAGAACATCATAAAGTTAACGTATTTTAAAAGATGTAAGGCTTTACTTCCAACGTTGAAAAAAGCTCCAGGCACCAAGCTGTTTGCAATGGCCAGATATATGGCTCTCCCTCGGGGTAAAGAGAGGGGCAAAGAGCATGGAGGTCGCTCAACATTACGATAGCCGAAGTCTCGTATATCCACACAAGATCACAATAATCATTAATGCATGTAAATATTTTCAAATAACATGCACATGTACACAAAAACTTAACTTAACTGCAATAACTAATATCGCTACATTGATGCACACATTTACCAATCGTCATTGCATAATTAAGTTAACATCTTGCGGTCTAAAAAAGTAATTTAAAAGATGGAAAGCTTTACTTCCAACGTTGAAAAAAGCTCCAGTCACCAAGCTGTTTGCAGTGGCCGGATATATGGCTCTCCCTCGGGGTAAAGAGAGGGGCAAAGAGCATGGAGGTCGCTCAACATTACGATAGCCGAAGTCTTGTATATCCACACAAGATCACAATAATCATTAATGCATGTAAACATTTTCAAATAACATGCACATGTACACAAAAACTTAACTTAACTGCAATAACTAATATCGCTACATTGATGCACACATTTACCAATCGTCATTGCATAATTAAGTTAACGTCTTGCGGTCTAAAAAAAAGTAATTTAAAAGATGTAAAGCTTTACTTCCAACGTTGAAAAAAGCTCCAGGCACCAAGCTGTTTGTAGTGGCCGGATACATGGCTCTCCCTCGGGGTAAAGAGAGGGGCAAAGAGCATGGAGGTCGCTAAACATTACGATAGTCGAAGTCTTGTATATCCACACAAGATCACAATAATCATTAATGCATGTAAACATTTTCAAATAACACGCACATGAGCTCCAGCACCCCCGGCAACCCCAAAAGGGACAAGCGGTAGAAAATGGATGGATGGATGTACACAAAAAAACAATACAATAACTAATATCCGTACTTTGCTGCACACATTTACAATACTTCATTATTCCGGCCACACATTAAAAGAACATCATAAAGTTAACGTATTTTAAAAGATGTAAGGCTTTACTTCCAACGTTGAAAAAAGCTCCAGGCACCAAACTGTTTGCAATGGCCAGATATATGGCTCTCCCTCGGAGTAAAGAGTGGGACAAAGAGCATGGAGGTCGCTCAACATTACGATAGCCGAAGTCTTGTATATCCACACAAGATGAAAATAATCATTAATGCATGTAAAGATTTTCAAATAACATGCACATGTACACAAAAACTTAACTTAACTGCAATAACTAATATCGCTACATTGATGCACACATTTACCAATCGTCATTGCATAATTAAGTTAACGTCTTGGGGTCTAAAAAAAGTAATTTAAAAGATGTAAGGCTTTACTTCCAACGTTGAAAAAAGCTCTAGGCACCAAGCTGTTTGCAATGGCCGGATATATGGCTCTCCCTCGGGGTAAAGAGAGGGGCAAAGAGCATGGAGGTCGCCAAACATTACGATGGTCGAAGTCTTGTATATCCACACAAGATCACAATAATCATTAATGCATGTAAACATTTTCAAATAACACGCACATGAGATCGGCCCCCCCCCGCTACCCCAAAAGGGACAAGCGGTAGAAAATGGATGGATGGATGGATGTACACAAAAAAACAATACAATAACTAATATCCGTACTTTGCTGCACACATTTACAATACTTCATTATTCCGGCCACACATTAAAAGAACATCATAAAGTTAACGTATTTTAAAAGATGTAAGGCTTTACTTCCAACGTTGAAAAAAGCTCCAGGCACCAAACTGTTTGCAATGGCCAGCTATATGGCTCTCCTTCGGGGTAAAAAGAGGGGCAAAGAGCATGGAGGTCGCTCAACATTACGATAGCCGAAGTCTCGTATATCCACACAAGATGACAATAATCATTAACGCATGTAAACATTTTCAAATAACATGCACATGTACACAAAAACTTAACTTAACTGCAATAACTAATATTGCTACATTGATGCACACATTTACCAATCGTCATTGCATAATTAAGTTAACGTCTTGCGGTCGAAAAAAACTAATTTAAAAGATGTAAGGCTTTACTTCCAACGTTGAAAAAAGCTCCAGGCACCAAGCTGTTTGCAGTGGCCGGATATATGGCTCTCCCTCGGGGTAAAGAGAGGGGCAAAGAGCATGGAGGTCGCTAAACATTACGATAGTCGAAGTCTTGTATATCCACACAAGATCACAATAATCATTAATGCATTTAAACATTTTCAACTAACACGCACATGAGCTCCAGCACCCCCGGCGACCCCAAAAGGGACAAGCGGTAGAAAATGGATGGATGGATGTACACGAAAAAACAATACAATAACTAATATCCGTACTTTGCTGCACACATTTACAATACTTCATTATTCCGGCCACACATTAAAAGAACAACATAAAGTTAACGTATTTTAAAAGATGTAAGGCTTTACTTCCAACGTTGAAAAAAGCTCCAGGCGCCAAGCTGTTTGCAATGGCCAGATATATGGCTCTCTCTCGGGGTAAAGAGAGGGGCAAAGAGCATGGAGGTCGCTCAACATTACGATAGCCGAAGTCTCGCATATCCACACAAGATCACAATAATCATTAATGCATGCAAAAATGTTCAAATAACATGCACATGTACACAAAAACTTAACTTAACTGCAATAACTAATATCGCTACATTGATGCACACATTTACCAATCGTCATTGCATAATTAAGTTAACGTCTTGCGGTCTAAAAAAGTAATTTAAAAGATGTAAAGCTTTACTTCCAATGTTGAAAAAAGCTCCAGTCACCAAGCTGTTTGCAGTGGCCGGATATATGGCTCTCCCTCGGGGTAAAGAGAGGGGCAAAGAACATGGAGGTCGCTAAACAGTACGATAGCCGAAGTCTCGTATAGCCGCACAAGACCACAATAATCATTAATGCATATAAAATTTTCAAATAACATGCACATGTACACAAAAACAGCAATAACTAATATCGCTACATTGATGCACACATTTACAAATCGTCATTACATAATTAAGTTAACGTCTTGCGGTCTAAAAAAACTAATTTAAAAGATGTAAGGCTTTACTTCCAACGTTGAAAAAAGCTCCAGGCACCAAGCTGTTTGCAGTGGCCGGATATATGGCTCTCCCTCGGGGTAAAGAGAGGGGCAAAGAGCATGGAGGTCGCTCAACATTACGATAGCCGAAGTCTCGTATATCCACACAAGATCACAATAATCATTAATGCAAATTAAACATTTTCAAATAACACGCACATGAGCTCCAGCACCCCCGGCAACCCCAAAAGGGACAAGCGGTAGAAAATGGATAGATGGATATACACAAAAAAACAATACAATAACTAATATCCGTACTTTGCTGCACACATTTACAATACTTCATTATTCCGGCCACACATTAAAAGAACATCATAAAGTTAACGTATTTTAAAAGATGTAAGGCTTTACTTCCAACGTTGAAAAAAGCTCCAGGCACCAAACTGTTTGCAATGGCCAGATATATGGCTCTCCTTCGGGGTAAAGAGAGGGGCAAAGAGCATGGAGGTCGCTCAACATTACGATAGCCGAAGTCTCGTATATCCACACAAGATCACAATAATCATTAATGCATGTAAACATTTTCAAATAACATGCACATGTACACAAAAACTTAACTTAACTGCAATAACTAATATCGCTAAATTGATGCACACTGTTACCAATCGTCATTGCATAATTAAGTTAACATCTAGGGGTCTAAAAAAAGTAATTTAAAAGATGTAAAGCTTTACTTCCAACGTTGAAAAAAGCTCCAGTCACCAAACTCTTTGCAGTGGCCGGATATATGGCTCTCCCTCGGGGTAAAGAGAGGGGCAAAGAGCATGGAAGTCGCTAAACATTACGATAGTCGAAGTCTTGTATATCCACACAAGATCACAATAATCATTAATGCAAATTAAACATTTTCAAATAACACGCACATGAGCTCCAGCACCCCCGGCAACCCCAAAAGGGACAAGCGGTAGAAAATGGATGGATGTACACAAAAAAACAATACAATAACTAATATCCGTACTTTGCTGCACACATTTACAATACTTCATTATTCCGGCCACACATTAAAAGAACATCATAAAGTTAACGTATTTTAAAAGATGTAAGGCTTTACTTCCAACGTTGAAAAAAGCTCCAGGCACCAAACTGTTTGCAATGGCCAGATATATGGCTCTCCCTCGGGGTAAAGAGAGGGGCAAAGAGCATGGAGGTCGCTCAACATTACGATAGCCGAAGTCTCGTCTATCCACACAAGATCACAATAATCATTAAAGCATGTAAACATTTTGAAATAACATGCACATGTACACAAAAACTTAACTTAACTGCAATAACTAATATCGCTACATTGATGCACACATTTACCAATCGTCATTGCATAATTAAGTTAACGTCTTGGGGTCTAAAAAAAGTAATTTAAAAGATGTAAGGCTTTACTTCCAACGTTGAAAAAAGCTCCAGGCACCAAGCTGTTTGCAGTGGCCGGATATATGGCTCTCTTTTGGGGTAAAGAGAGGGGCAAAGAGCATGGAGGTCGCTAACCATTACGATAGTCGAAGTCTTGTATATCCACACAAGATGACAATAATCATTAATTCATGTAAACATTTTCAAATAACACGCACATGAGATCGGCTCCAGCACCCCCGGCAACCCCAAAAGGGACATGCGGTAGAAAATGAATGGATGGATGCACATGTACACAAAAAACAGCATTAACTAATATCGCTACATTGATGCACACATTTACAAATCGTCATTACATAATTAAGTTAATGTATTGCGGTCTAAAAAAAAAGTAATTTAAAAGATGTAAGGCTTTACTTCCAACGTTGAAAAAAGCTCCAGGCACCAAGCTGTTTGCAATGGCCGGATATATGGCTCTCCCTCGGCGTAAAGAGAGGGGCAAAGAGCATGGAGGTCGCTCAACATTACGATAGTCGAAATTTTTTGTGGCTCCAGACAGATTTGTTTTTTGTATTTTTGGTCCAACGTGGCTCTTTCAACATTTTGGGTTGCCGACACCTATCACACATTCTCAGACTAGTCCAAAAAGTAAAATATGAAAAATGACCTTTGATTTATTTTTGGTAATGTTACATATTAATATTCATTACCTCCAAGATTTCAAAAGCTCTTCTTCATGATTGATCAAATGCGAGGTGGGTAGAGTAGCCAGAAATTGTACTCAAGTAAGAGTACTGTTACTTTAGAGATTTATTACTCAAGTAAAAGTAAGGAGTTGTCACCCAAATATTTACTTGAGTAAAAGTAAAAAGTATGTTGTGAAAAAACTACTCAAGTACTGAGTAACTGATGAGTAACATACACACTCATATATATATATATATATATATATATATACATACATACATACATACACACATACATTGATATATACAGTATATAATTTATATGTATTTATTTTGCTGTTTTTGTTTACATGTTAAAGGTGTTTTAATGAATATACATGCATGTTTAACATATAGATTCCCTTCTTTCATGACGACAAGAATATAAGTTGGTGTATTACCTGATTCTGATGACTTGCGTTGATTGTAATCAGACAGTCCTTTCTGTCTAATACCACATGAAAGTGGTGGGTTTTTGGCATCCTATTTGTCCAGCTTCCATATTCGTTTTTATACACTTTACAAGAAATATATTGGCGTCAAACTCCGTAGCTTGCTAGCTTGTTTGCGCTGGCTTTCGGAGACTCTTGTTTTGAAAGCGCAGGCGCGATGGAGCGGCACTTTTATTGTGAAGACAGGAACGTCCTCGTGCGGTTGAAATAAAAAAGTATATTTTTTCCTTCACACTTTTGATTGATTGATTGGAACTTTAATTATTAGATTGCACAGTACAGTACACATTCCGTACAATTGACCACTAAATGGTAACACCCGAATAAGTTTTTCAACTTGTTTAAGTCAGGTCATGTGACCACCTGGCTCTGTTTGATTGGTCCAACGTCACCAGTGACTGCATCTGATTGGTGGAACGAAATGAAACGTCACCAGTAAGGCAGGCACTTTGAAGGTCTGTCTGACAGACCAAAACAAACAAAGCGTGCATTAACAGATCGATAAAAATTAGTAGCGAGTAGCGAGCTGAATGTAGATAAAAGTAGCGGAGTAAAAGTAGCGTTCCTTCTCTATAAATATACTTAAGTAAAAGTAAAAGTATGTTGCATTAAAACTACTCTTAGAAGTACAATTTATCCCAAAAGTTACTCAAGTAGATGTAACGGAGTAAATGTAGCGCGTTACTACCCACCTCTGGATTTGGTAAATAAGGAAAACATGAGTGAGGAAACAGCTTCTTTCCGGAAGCTGTTTCTCCGGATTTCCAGTGGATGCGTAAGGGCTGCCGAACGGTATCCGGCGATCCCCCGGTAGCGCGGACTTTCAGGAGATCCGCGCGTGAACGTACATAACAAGGGAGGCGAGGGCGTGTGTGGGCGATGCAGTCGACATGCCAGCACTGCAGTAGTCCTCCGGGGCAAATCCGACTGACAATAGACAAATTACGATAATTGGCCGAACTGTGCGCAAAATTGCAAGAATGGGACAAAGTTGCCGTTTGCGAGGAATATTTGAATTTAATTGTACAAATGTGCCTCAGGACCAGATTTTATCTTGACCTTGTGTCATAACAGCAACTATTAATATCGTATACCTTTTTGGGCAGAGAAAAGTCTCTATAGTACTCACTCAATTCGGGATGAGTACCGAATCCGGAACTTTATTGGCATTAACCAAATTCTGTCGGTACTACTGGGCGCCGGTTCACTTATAATCCAGCTAAAGTGTATTACAGTGACGCCACGCACTTTGGCACTTGGTGATCACTCCAGCAGCACTGAGGGCGGACTCGGCCAACTAGCGCTAGGTTACGTTAGGTATTCTCAAACTGTGGTACGTGGGCTCCATTTAGTTGTACGCCAAATATTTAATTCAATTATTCAGGTAGAGTGTTTCATTTTTCTGTATTCAAACTGTGTATCCAAAAAAAATTATATATACACGACTTTATTTTAATGTTGGTCGTTGGAGAGCCAAGTGTTTTCTCAGGTGTTGTCGTAATTTTTAATCAAAATTGATTCAACGTAAGATGTCACGTTCAAACACTGAGGACATCTATTAAACAAGACAAAAGGCAAGGAATCAAACAGAGACAGAATTCAATTTGGACTCAATATTGAGGAGAGACATGGCCACTGCACTCTCTGCACAGTCCTGCACCACGCTCTGACGAAGAAGGTTTTCGTCTCCTCATTTATTCAGATGTTCAATGTTCACGCACCAACACATGTCACAGCAGGAATGGGAAGTATGTGAAACAGTCATTGTTTTCGGTCTCATTGAAGTCCAAGAAGAGGATTTCTCGGGCTTGGGCTCTTCCTGGATCCAGCTGGGGCAGGTGTTGGAGGACAAATGGATAACCCCTCCCGTCTCCTGACCACGGCAACTTCAAGAGGGCAGCGGGTCGTAAATAGCGTTGACCTCGGTTACCAAATAGTTGGAAGAGAGTTTGTGAAATACTTCAGAGAGAGTTCGTTTAACACTTCAAAGAGAGTTCCTCTGGAAGTTGAGCAGATCCTGCCATCTGTCCGTGTTGAAATCACAGTGGCGTTTCACGAGCTTTCTTCCTCTTGTTAGGCCTCGAAAGACAGCATTCATAATACAACGTTTCTTTTGTGATAACTTACAAACAATTATTCCAACAGTAAGTTAAGTAAGGCTCCATTTAAAAAAAAAATGCACTAGCTTGATGCTAATATCCGTTGGCTTTGCTTTTGAAGTGCTACTGATTAGCATTAGCGAGTTTGCATGGCGACTTCAACACCTCCAAATGTGTTAATGAAAACTGCAAATAAGATGCACGTTACAACCAAACAGCTGGTGCGTAGAAAGTACAGTACTTACGGTATTAACACTTTTTGGGGCGCAACAAAAAAAACCAAAAAATCACCATAAACTGTACACTACGTTGGACCGCATGACGGACGCGGTCTTGTCCGTCACAATGCCCCCGAGCCACCGTTAAAAATCCTGAAAGATCAGAGTATGTGGAAAGAAGTTATGACGTTATAATTTTCCACCACAAGGGGGCGATATTATTATCAATATCTAGTTATGGTCAATTCTCGAACTTAAAGCCTTCACATCAGTTTGGAAGGAGAACTGATCATTTAAAGTCAAGTAATGGCGGTTCGCAGCAACAAAAAAAAATAGATGTTATGATCCAAAACAATTAATATCAATTAAAACGCGCAAAAGTATCAAAAATGGATACTGTTGAGTAGCGGTATCGGTACTGTATCAGTTCAAACGTGAACAGTACCCAGCCCTACAGACAACATACATGACGGGCCAGGATTTACAGAGCAGCTAGAGGGTTGGAGCAGAGCTCTCTTACATCCTCGCCATCCATCATCAAAAGTCTGTCCACATTTCTCCACGCCGAGGAGTGTAGTTACACTCTCTGCTCTCATGGGAATGCACACACACACACACACACACACACACACACACACACACTGCAGGGCAGTAACACACGGAACGGTCAGTTGTTGCCCCAAGCGGCGAGTCAACCACGGCTGATGAATACTAATCACATTCCAATTAATTTCTCCCTGCTAATGCACGTCTACACAAAGTACAATCCCATAAGTCTGGCTCTGCGGTGATTAAAAAAAAACACAAATTCAATATTCGTCACACGATTACCGACTCGAAACATCTCCCGTTATTTCCAAAGGATACTTTAAAGGGGTCAATATTGTGAGTAGGGCTGGGCGATTTAAGGAGTATACTCGATACATCAAACATACATATACACATACACATACATGTACATATACATTCACTGTACAAATATACATATACACATACAGTACATATAAATTCACTGTACAAACATATATATACACATACTAGTACAACAAGTACATATACATACATACACTCATTACTTATTTATGAAATATATGTTTTTGTTAACAAGTTAAAGGTGTTTAATGATAATACAAGCATGTTTAACACATATAGTTAATATTGTTAATAAATGAAAGGTGTTTAATGAAAATACAAATTTGTTTAATACATATAGTTAATATTGTTAACAAGTTAAAGGTGATTAATGATAATACAAGCATGTTTAACACATATAGTTAATATTGTTAAGTTAAAGGTGTTTAAAGATAATGCAAATATGTTTAACACATATAGTTAATATTGTTAACAACTTAAAGATGTTTAGTGATAATGCAAGCATGTTTAACACATATAGTTAATATTGTTAATAAATTAAAGGTGTTTAATGATAATACAAGAATGTTTAACACATAGTTAATATTGTTAACAAGTTAAAGGTGTTTAAAGATAATACAAGAATGTTTAACACATAGTTAATATTGTTAATAAATTAAAGGTGTTTAATGATAATACAAGCATGTTTAACACTTATAGTTAATATTGGTAATAAGTTAAAGGTGTTTAAAGATAATACAAGCATGTTTAACACATAGTTAATATTGTTAATAAGTTAAAGGTGTTTAAAGATAATACAAGCATGTTTAACACAAATAGTTAATATTGTTAACAACTTAAAGGTGTTTAAAGATAATACAAGCATGTTTAACACATATAGTTAATATTGTTAATAAGTTAAAAGTGTTTAAAGATAATACAAGCATGTTTAACACATATAGATTCCTTTCTTTCATGAAGACAAGAATATAAGTTGGTGTATTACCTGATTGTGATGACTTGCATTGATTGGAATCAGACAGTGGTGCTGATAAGGTCCGCATTTTCGAATGGAGGAGGAAAAAAAGTCCTCCTTTCTGTCCAATACCACATGAAAGTGGTTGGTTTTTTGCATCTTATTTGTCCAGCTTCCGTACTCCTTTGTATACACTTTACAAGAAATACATTGTCGGCAAACTCCGTAGCTTGCTAACTTGTGCACGCCAGCTTTCTGAGACTCTTATTTTGGTAGCGCAGGCAGGATGAAGAAGCGCTTTTATTGTGCAACTGTGCAGTCGGTCTTTGGAGTTTTGACGACAGGTACGGCGCCAGAGTCTGTTGAAATAAAGTGTTTCTCGCCTTCCAGTCGGTCATTTTAATGAGCTGGCAGCAGCCAGCGTCATCTCAGAAGACCCTCGGGTGCCGTGAATGTCAATCAAGTGACGAAAGTGACGTCATAGTGAAGATTTATGATCGCTCATTTTTAGGACTATTTTTTTAATGGCTGGCTGGTGATCGACTGACACACCCTCCGAGATCGATCGGTAGATCGCGATCGACGTAATGAGCACCCCTGCCCTAGGGTAAACTGGGTATAACACATGACACACTGACAAAGCATAACCTATTGTTACTATAACAATCTACAAGGTTAATATAGGTTGCTTCTCTTTCTTCCCCTCCATTTTTCTGCATTCTTTTGTATCTCTAGTTATCATTACGTATATGTATTGTTGCATTTGAACAACTGTATTGTTGATAATCGAGGTGAATTATTGGTATTGTTCATTATCAATAGCGATATTTCTATTGGTATTTGTATTGATCCATTTGTAGTGTAATAATGCTCATTGTCATTTCTGTATTATTATTTATTTCGCTAACTGCTTCTTTGCTACCACTTTTACTATCATATTTGTACATGTCGTATTTGCTGATGTTGCTCTATTGTTGTTGTTGTTGTTGTTGTTGTTGTTGTTGTTGTTGTTGTTGTTGTGGTTTGGAGGCTGCCAGGAGAATGCTACATTTTGGACTGCATAGATCAGTGGTTCTTAACCTGGGTTGGATGGAACCCTAGTGGTTCGGTGAGTCGGGCTCAGGGGTTCGGCGGAGGTCGAGACACACCCGACTCATCGTGTAAATAAAAACTTCTCCCAATCGGCGTATTACGGATACGACAACAGCAGAAGTCAGACTGATTTGCAGGTGTGTAATTTGTTGTGAGTTTATGCATTGTGTTGGTTTTGTTGTTTGAACAAGGTGATGTTCATGCACGCTTCATTTTGTGCACCAGTAATAAAACTTGGGGACATATTCACCATCAATTAGTTGCTTATTAACATGCAAATTAGTAACATATTGGCTCTTAACTAGTCATTATTAAGTACTTATTAATGCCTTATTCAGCATGGCCTTATTATAACCCTAACCCTCTAACCCTGGCCCTAACCCTCTAACCCTAACCCTAACCAAATAACTCTAAATTAAGTCTTTGTTACTTAGAATATGTTCCCCATACTAAAGTGTTACCAAAAACATGTAACTTTGTCTTGAATTTGAAAAAAAACAACATTTTATTCTTCACCAAAGAAGGGTTCGGTGAATGCGCATATTAAACTGGTGGGGTTCGGTACCTCCAACAAGGTTAAGAACCACTGGCATAGATAGATAGATAGATAGATAGATAGATAGATAGATAGATAGATAGATAGATAGATAGATAGATAGATAGATAGATAGATAGATAGATAGATAGATAGATAGATAGATAGATAGATAGATAGATAGATAGATAGATAGATAGATAGATAGATAGATAGATAGATAGGTCTTTATTGTCATTGCACAAGTACAACAAAAAAAAATTTTCAGCACAAACCCGTTCAAGATGAGACAAACAAACAGTGTACAGGGTTTCAGAACAGGAACGCTGATGGGTCGCCACAAGGCGCCCTGTAAAAGATGGGGAAAAAGGTACAACGCTGGGGAAGGATGAGTAAAAAAATACAATCTAGACTGGGCTCCTAAGGGGGCCCAGTCTGGAGTGGGGAAAAAACTCCATAGCAAAGCACATATGCATATTACAACGTACATCTCGAGATATCTAACAACAGAGGGAAGGGAGTGCGGGGTCATGGTGGTCGGCCGCAGCTCTCGGCGCTGACCATCCTTTCATCACCCCTATGGGATTTGCGTCGAGGGCGTTGTGTTGTTTGTGTGTAAGCCTACAGTGTGTCTCTGTTCCGCGGCCTTGATCTTGTGCAGCTGATAAGTCCAAAGTCAACAACAACAGGTGTGTATCTATGAGAGACAAGAAGGGAGTTTATTGTGTCTTCGCTGCACTGTCCTTCAGGAGAGTCTCGAAGCCAGGGAAACAATCCAGGTTAGAATGGTTTGTATGCGAGTGAAAATAAAATGTGCTTTTCACTCTAAATTGTCTATGACCGGTCCTCGAAAATCCTGCGGGGCAGACAGTCCGATGTCATCCAAATCACAAGGGTGTCCACATTTCTTCCCATAATCCTCCAATTAGTTGCTTATTAACATGCAAATTAGTAACATATTGGCTCTTAACTAGTCATTATTAAGTACTTATTAATGCCTTATTCGGCATGGCCTTATTATAACCCTAACCCTCTAACCCTGGCCCTAACCCTAACCAAATAACTCTAAATGAAGTCTTTGTTACTTAGAATATGTTCCCCATACTAAAGTGTTACCAAAAACATATAACTTTGTCTTGAATTTGAAAAAAAACAACATTTTATTTTTCACCAAAGAAGGGTTCGGTGAATGCGCATATTAAACTGGTGGGGTTCGGTACCTCCAACAAGGTTAAGAACCACTGGCATAGATAGATAGATAGATAGATAGATAGATAGATAGATATATAGATAGATAGATAGATAGATAGATAGATAGATAGATATATAGATAGATAGATAGATAGATAGATAGATAGATAGATAGATAGATAGATAGATAGATAGATAGATAGATAGATAGATGGATAGATAGATAGATAGATAGATAGATAGATAGATAGATAGATAGATAGATAGATAGATAGATAGATAGATAGATAGATAGATAGATAGATAGATAGATAGATGGATAGGTCTTTATTGTCATTGCACATGTACAACGAAACTTTGTTTTCAGCAAAAACCCGTTCAAGACTAGACAAACAAACAGTGTACAGGGTTACAGAACAGGAATGCTGATGGGTCGCCACAAGGCGCCCCGTAAAAGATGGGGGAAAAGGTAAAACGCTGGGGAAGGATGAGTAAAAAAATACAATCTAGACTGGGCTCCTAAGGGGCCCCAGTCTGGAGTGGGAAAAAACCTCCATAGCAAAGCACATATACATATTACAACATACATCTCGAGATATCTAGCAACAGAGGGAAGGGAGTGCGGGGTCATGGTGGTAGGCCGCAGCTCTCAGGCACTGACCATCCTTTCATCACCCCTATGGGATTTGCGTCGAGGGCGTTGGGTTTTTTGTGTGTAAGCCTACAGTGTGTCTCTGTTCCGCGGCCTTGATCTTGTGCAGCCGATAAGTCCAAAGTCAACAACAACAGGTGTGTATCTATGAGAGACAAGAAGGGAGTTTGTTGTGTCTTCGCTGCACTGTCCTTCAGGAGAGTCTCGAAGCCTGGGAAACAATCCAGGTTAGAATGTTTTGTATGCGAGTGAAAATAAAATGTGCTTTTCACTCTAAATTGTCTATGACTGGTCCTCGAAAATCCTGCGGGGCAGACAGTCCGATGTTATCCAAATCACAAGGGTGTCCACATTTCTTCCCATAATCCTCCAATTAGTTGCTTATTAACATGCAAATTAGTAACATAATGGCTCTTAACTAGTCATTATTAAGTACTTATTAATGCCTTATTCGGCATGGCCTTATTATAACCCTTACCCTCTAACCCTGGCCCTAACCCTAACCCTAACCAAATAACTCTAAATGAAGTCTTTGTTACTTAGAATATGTTCCCCATACTAAAGTGTTGTGATAGATAGATAGGTAGATAGATAGATAGATAGATAGATAGATAGATAGATAGATAGATAGATAGATAGATAGATAGATAGATAGATAGATAGATAGATAGATAGATAGATAGATAGATAGATAGATAGATAGATGGATAGATAGATAGGTCTTTATTGTCATTGCACAAGTACAATGAAACTTTGTTTTCAGCACAAACCCGTTCAAGACTAGACAAACAAACAGTGTACAGGGTTACGGAACAGGAACCCTGATGGGTCGCCACAAGGCGCCCTGTAAAAGATGGTGAAAAAGGTAAAACGCTGGGGAAGGATGAGTAAAAAAATACAATCTAGACTGGGCTCCTAAGGGGCCCCAGTCTGGAGTGGGAAAAAACCTCCATAGCAAAGCACATATACATATTACAACATACATCTCGAGATATCTAGCAACAGAGGGAAGGGAGTGCGGGGTCATGGTGGTAGGCCGCAGCTCTCAGGCACTGACCATCCTTTCATCACCCCTATGGGATTTGCGTCGAGGGCGTTGGGTTTTTTGTGTGTAAGCCTACAGTGTGTCTCTGTTCCGCGGCCTTGATCTTGTGCAGCCGATAAGTCCAAAGTCAACAACAACAGGTGTGTATCTATGAGAGACAAGAAGGGAGTTTGTTGTGTCTTCGCTGCACTGTCCTTCAGGAGAGTCTCGAAGCCTGGGAAACAATCCAGGTTAGAATGTTTTGTATGCGAGTGAAAATAAAATGTGCTTTTCACTCTAAATTGTCTATGACTGGTCCTCGAAAATCCTGCGGGGCAGACAGTCCGATGTTATCCAAATCACAAGGGTGTCCACATTTCTTCCCATAATCCTCCAATTAGTTGCTTATTAACATGCAAATTAGTAACATAATGGCTCTTAACTAGTCATTATTAAGTACTTATTAATGCCTTATTCGGCATGGCCTTATTATAACCCTTACCCTCTAACCCTGGCCCTAACCCTAACCCTAACCAAATAACTCTAAATGAAGTCTTTGTTACTTAGAATATGTTCCCCATACTAAAGTGTTGTGATAGATAGATAGGTAGATAGATAGATAGATAGATAGATAGATAGATAGATAGATAGATAGATAGATAGATAGATAGATAGATAGATAGATAGATAGATAGATAGATAGATAGATAGATAGATAGATGGATAGATAGATAGGTCTTTATTGTCATTGCACAAGTACAATGAAACTTTGTTTTCAGCACAAACCCGTTCAAGACTAGACAAACAAACAGTGTACAGGGTTACGGAACAGGAACCCTGATGGGTCGCCACAAGGCGCCCTGTAAAAGATGGTGAAAAAGGTAAAACGCTGGGGAAGGATGAGTAAAAAAATACAATCTAGACTGGGCTCCTAAGGGGGCCCAGTCTGGAGTGGGGAAAAAACTCCATAGCAAAGCACATATGCGTATTACAACGTACATCTCGAGATATCTAGCAACAGAGGGAAGGGAGTGCGGGGTCATGGTGGTCGGCCGCAGCTCTCAGGCGCTGACCATCCTTTCATCACCCCTATGGGATTTGCGTCGAGGGCGTTGAGTTGTTTGTGTGTAAGCCTACAGTGTGTCTCTGTTCCGCGGCCTTGATCTTGTGCAGCCGATAAGTCCAAAGTCAACAACAACAGGTGTGTATCTATGAGAGACAAGAAGGGAGTTTGTTGTGTCTTCGCTGCACTGTCCTTCAGGAGAGTCTCGAAGCCTGGGAAACAATCCAGGTTAGAATGTTTTGTATGCGAGTGAAAATAAAATGTGCTTTTCACTCTAAATTGTCTATGACTGGTCCTCGAAAATCCTGCGGGGCAGACAGTCCGATGTTATCCAAATCACAAGGGTGTCCACATTTCTTCCCATAATCCTCCAATTAGTTGCTTATTAATATGCAAATTAGTAACATAATGGCTCTTAACTAGTCATTATTAAGTACTTATTAATGCCTTATTCGGCATGGCCTTATTATAACCCTAACCCTCTAACCCTGGCCCTAACCCTAACCCTAACCAAATAACTCTAAATGAAGTCTTTGTTACTTAGAATATGTTCCCCATACTAAAGTGTTGTGATAGATAGATAGATAGTTAGATAGATAGATAGATAGATAGATAGATAGATAGATAGATAGATAGATAGATAGATAGATAGATAGATAGATAGATAGATAGATAGATAGATAGATAGATAGATAGATAGATAGGTCTTTATTGTCATTGCACAAGTACAACGAAACTTTGTTTTCAGCACAAACCCGTTCAAGATGAGACAAACAAACAGTGTACAGGGTTACAGGACAGGAACGCTGATGGGTCGCCACAAGGCGCCCTGTAAAAGATGGGGAAAAAGGTAAAACGCTGGGGAAGGATGAGTAAAAAAATACAATCTAGACTGGGCTCCTAAGGGGCCCCAGTCTGGAGTGGGGAAAAAACTCCATAGCAAAGCACATATACATATTACAACATACATCTCGAGATATCTAGCAACAGAGGGAAGGGAGTGCGGGGTCATGGTGGTCGGCCGCAGCTCTCGGCGCTGACCATCCTTTCATCACCCCTATGGGATTTGCGTCGAGGGCGTTGGGTTGTTTGTGTGTAAGCCTACAGTGTGTCTCTGTTCCGCGGCCTTGATCTTGTGCAGCCGATAAGTCCAAAGTCAACAACAACAGGTGTGTATCTATGAGAGACAAGAAGGGAGTTTGTTGTGTCTTCGCTGCGCTGTCCTTCAGGAGAGTCTCGAAGCCAGGGAAACAATCCAGGTTAGAATGGTTTGTATGCGAGTGAAAATAAAATGTGCTTTTCACTCTAAATTGTCTATGACTGGTCCTCGAAAATCCTGCGGGGCAGACAGTCCGATGTTATCCAAATCACAAGAGTGTCCACAGTTCTTTCAGCATCCTCCAATCATTTGTGCAGAGTGTGCAATTTGGTGGAGGAGGAATCATGGTGTGGGGTTGGTGTTTCTGGAGTTGGGCTTGGCCCCTTAGTTCCAGTGAAAGGAAGTTCTGAATGCTCCAGGATACCAAAACATTTTGGACAATTCCATGGGTCGGCACTTCAAGTTCATATGTGAGTTAAGGCAGGTGGCCAATTATAGTGTATTTCCCATCAATATTCAAGGTCAAACAGCTGCTCACGTGGAATAGTTGGAGTTATTCTGGTTGCGTTTCTGGTGAACGAAGACTTTAAAAAATGTCAAAGCACACCAATAATGGGTAACAACGTGTTGCGCGAGCAGACGCTGACTAGATAGGACAGCAAGTACAGGTGTGGGCTGACGACGGTGATGAGTAGTGCTCCAACTTCTCTTTATGACAGCCACTTTGGCGATGCCCTTGAACGCAGCACTCAGTGTTTTATTGGAAAGAGACAAAGCCACGGCCGAATAAAATAAATAAATAAATGTTACCTACATGGATTGCCATTGCGGGAACTGGCACTGCTGGAATACATCAAGCAAACAAAATACAAGTAGGGGTTCTTAGAGGCATCACAATTGGGACGATTCTGAATTGATGAACAAACGTCCTAATTTTGATTAAATAGTAAATACACTCTTAGAAATAAGGGTTCTAAAAGGGTTCTTCTACAAGGGCTGAGGTTCTAACTGGAACCATTTGCTTCTGAAAAACCCTTTCCTGAAGAAAGGGTTTTTCAAGGGTTCTTGGTAACGCTAATGGTTCCAGTAAGAACCATTTTGATCCAGAGAACCCTTTAAAACCCCTTTTCTGAATAGTTGGTTTTAAAAGGGTTCTCACTAACACTAAGGGTTCCAGTAAGAACTATTTTGATCCAGAGAACCGTTTTTGGAAGAAAGAGTTCTTCAGGGATTGTTGAAAGCATGGGTACGATCCTGTGTCACCAGGGACATACTTCCTGATAACATTTGCCAATAATGTTGCCTATCTTTAAATAAATGTTTTTCTCATTAAAATGTTTTGAATGTTTGTTCAATGTCAACATGATAAATGACCACAATATAATATGAACTAAACTGATCTGTAGAATACAATATGGTTCTTTATAGAACCCTCAGAAGACAAGACGGTTATCGGTGAAAACCTTTGAAAAGGGATGTTTTTAGAACCCCCTGTGTCAGGTCTAGATGAAACCCTTGAAACATGAAAGAGTTCTTTGTGGAACTCCCTGTGTGAGTTCTAGATGAAACCCTTGAAACATGAAAGGGTTCTTAGTGGAACTCCCTGCATAGGTTCTAGATGAAACCCTTGACAAACGAAAGGGTTCTTAGTGGAACTCCCTGTGTGGGTTCTAGGTGAAACCCTTGAAATACGGAAGGGTTCTTAGTGGAACTCCCTGCGTGGGTTCTAGATGAAAGTCTTGAAATACAAAAGGGTTCTTAGTGGAACTCCCTGTGTGGGTTCTAGATGAAACCCTTGAAACATGAAAGAGTTCTTTGTGGAACTCCCTGTGTGAGTTCTAGATGAAACCCTTGAAACATGAAAGGGTTCTTAGTGGAACTCCCTGCATAGGTTCTAGATGAAACCCTTGACAAACGAAAGGGTTCTTAGTGGAACTCCCTGTGTGGGTTCTAGATTAAACCCTTGAAATACGAAAGGGTTCTTAGTGGAACTCCCTGTGTGGGTTCTAGATGAAACCCTTGAAATACGAAAGGGTTCTTAGTGGAACTCCCTGCGTGGGTTCTAGATGAAAGTCTTGAAATACAAAAGGGTTCTTAGTGGAACTCCCTGTGTGGGTTCTAGATGAAACCCTTGAAATACAAAAGGGTTCTTAGTGGAACTCCCTGCGTGGGTTCTTTGTAGAACCTCTCATGGGGGGTTCTGGGTGGAACCTTACACACACAGTTCTAGGTAGAACCCTCCAAAAGGGTTCCAGGTGGAACCTTTATAAAAAGGTTCTACCTGGAGCCAAAAAGGGTTCTCCTATGAGGACGAGCCGAAGAACCATATATGGTTCTACTTAGCACTTTTATTTCTAAGAGTGTAAGGAAGAGATGATAGAAAAAAGGTTCCATGAAATGCTCAGTCATTCACAAACAAGGATGGGGCGAGGGTCACCACTTTGTCAACAAATGCCTGAGCAAATTGCCCGACAGTTTAAGAACAACATTTCTCAACCAGCTCTTGCAAGGAATTAAGGGATTTCACCATCTACAATCCTATCTAGAATCCTGGAGAAATCAGTGTGTAAAGGATATCGCCACATGGGCTCAGGAACACTTCAGAAAACCGCTGTCAGTAATTACAGTTTGTCACTACATCTGTAAGTGCAAGTTAAAACTCTACTATGCAAAGCGAAAGCCATTTATCAACAACACCCGGAAACGCCGCCGGCTTCGCTGGGCCCGAGCTCATCTAAGATGGACTGACGCAAAGTAGAAAAGTGTCCCGTGGTCTGACGAGTCCACATTTCAAATTGCTTTTGGAAACTGTGGACCTTGTATCCTCCGGAAAATATAACTAATCTGTTTGTGGCAAGTTTCACTTTTGCATCTGATAGCACATAACTGTGGTGCATTCAAAAAAAAACCAAAAAGTTAGAAACGGTGACGTCACTAGGGATGGGTACCGAGTCTGGTACTTTTTTTTCCCCGTTTTCCCGCCAGTCCTACGTAAAATACGACGGTGCCGTGTTACCATACCTGGGGTTTGGCCATCACTCCAGCAGCACTGAGAGCGGACTCAGCCAAACCACCTCGAGGCAATGGTGCAATTTCCCATGCCGACAAAGAAATTGACTCTAAAAACAAAAACGCTCCCACGTAAGTAAAGTAAGGCTCCACTTTTCCGGAAATGCACTCGCTTGATGCTAATATGCACGCTACTGATTAGCATTAGCCATTTTACATGGCGATTTCAACACATTCGTTTTTTGTTTTTTTTTCCGTCAGTGGTAAATAAGAACAATCGTACATCCATAGATTGACAATTCTACAGACCAAAAGTGTTTAGGCTGAAGTTGAAAATCCTAGTAACGAAGGCAAATACAAAATGTAGCAAAACCGCAAGACACCAGGCGTCGGGTTCAAACACTGATGACATCGATTAAACAGACAAAGAAGCAAGGAATTAAACAGAGACAGAATTCAATTTAGCTCAATAGAGGAGAAACGTCTGGGCTGTACTGTCTCCCACCATGCTCTTTTTTTATTTGGACTTTCCCTGATTACATGGCAACAGCTGTTTCTAAAGGGACGGGGGTCGTAAACAGCCGCTGCCTTTGGTCACAAAACAGTTGAAAGAAAAGGTGCCTGGAGGTGGGGGGGGGGGGTCAGGCCCTGCTTCCTCTCCGCTTTGTAGATCTCGGGTCAAGACAAAATCTTCCTGTGGATTACAATACGTCAAAGAAACCGACATCTTTGTGTCGCTTCCCATCCTACACAGTGGAGTTGTACAAGCCTTTTGCTCGGTAGGATCAAAAACAGCTTTTGTCCTCTCGCCGGGAACTCATGGCAACACAAAGTTTTGTGATAACTTAGATACAATTAGTCTGACACCAGGCTCTGATCTTGAGTTTCGTAGTGTGGAGGATGCGTAGATGTTTAAGAGTTATTTCTTTTTACATAGCCATGTTTAGAGGACCTAGTACTTTTCCTTTGTATATTCTACCAGTCTCTCTTTGTCTTCAGATTGTCTGTTTAGTGTCTTAAACCATCAGGAATGTGAAACCAAACCCCCAAATCTTCCTTATCAGTGTTGCAAGGGTAAAAGGGGGGGTTTTCTTTGTGTGCAAGAAGTTGGCTTTTCCGTTTGAATGTCAGATCAAATAGAGTAGCCGATATCAATCATCAATCAATCTTTATTTATATAGCCCTAAATCACAAGTGTCCCAAAGGGCTGCACAAGCCACAACGACATCCTCGGTACAAAGCCCACATACGGGCAAGGAAAACTCACCCTAGTGGGACGTCGATGTGAATGACTATGAGAAACCTTGGAGAGGACCGCATATGTGGGTAAACCCCCCCCCCCCCCCCCCCCTCTAGGGGAGACCAAAAGCAATGGATGTCGAGTGGGTCTGACATAATATTGTGAGAGTCCAGTCCATAGTGGATCCAACATAATAGTAATAGTAAGAGTCCAGTCCATAGTGGGGCCAGCAGGACACCATCCCGAGCGGAGACGGGTCAGCAGCGTAGAGATGTTCCCAGCCGATGCACAGGCGAGCGGTCCACCCCGGGTCCCGACTCTGGACAGCCAGCACTTCATCCATGACCACCGGACCTGTGCCCCCCCCCCTCAAGGAAAAGGGGAGCAGAGGAGAAAAGAAAAGAAACGGCAGATCAACTGGTCTAACAGGGGGGCTATTTAAAGGCTAGAGTATACAAATGAGTTTTAAGATGGGACTTAAATGCTTCTACTGAGGTAGCATCTCTAATTGTTACCGGGAGGGCATTCCATAGTACTGGAGCCCGAATAGAAAACGCTCTATAGCCCGCAGACTTTTTTTGGGATATGAATGTATTGGTTAAACTGATCTCCTGAAGCTTTAGTAAAACTTGAAAATATTCCAATTCTGTCTTGATGGTCCTTCTTACTCAGCATATATGTCGTCGAAAGAACTTGGGATTGACCAGTAACTTAGATTCCCTGGGAGGAAGAACTGGTCTGACGCAACAGCTGTTCCTTTACACAAAATGTTACGAATACACCTTGTACACAGAATAAATAACTGTACAAATATATACACAGTCAAAATATAAACCAACAAGTATCCAATATCCATGTACACTCATAGTACATGTTGGTTAAACATCTCTACCAATAACATACTGTATGCAACAACTTATATTTCCATTAGTATTTCTATACCACATGTCGTTTTTGTTATTATCATTGATCATAGTACTAACTACTGGTGTTTATTCTACTGCGAAATATTTTTCTAAGATATTGGTCTTATAGGTTTTTCTAAATGTGCAAATTGAACCGGAACATTTGAAGGCATCATCCAGGCTGATATCTACTTTTTAAACTAGTTTTCAGGCCAAAACGTGTTCATGAATACTACAACACAGATGTATCAAACAGCTGGTGCGTAATAAGTACAATACTTACAGTATTAACATTTTTTAGGGCGCAACAACAACAACAACAACAAAAAACACACCACAAACTAAAGCATTAAACTAAAAGACTCAGAAATGTGATAATAAGACAAGATATACCAACTAGGCAGCGGTTATCGTAATTAGCCAGTTTTTTTAATTAGATTTAGACCAGATTGGTATCGTATCGGTTTTGCGGAGAAATAGATATGATCAAAATAGTATCAATCTCACGAGAGATTCCCCCAGCCACTTTGAGAGATAACGAGTAGGCCAGTCACGTGATCCACAATGTGGAGGAGGAACCGCAGATCCCTTCCCCATCGACAACAACGCTAATCAAGCAGACTTTGCGAGAGCCAACAACGATCACTTTAGGAAAAAGTACAATCCATATTTTTGAGCCCGAACACAATGAGGATGAGCAATAGGTTTCAGAAGCCGAGTGTTAAACGGATGTAGCTTTATTGTAACACTATAGCATTAGCGTCCTTGCTAGGTGCTAAACATACAAAACTAACCACAATAAAACAAACACTTACTGTACTATTTCCACTCTCGCTTTATTACTACCTTTAGGGCCAGTTTATAAGGCATGTTAGCTACTGTGCTATTTAACACAGCAGTGCTTGACCCGCCCAAAACAGCACATTTTTACCAACATATAACTGAGGTGATACCTACGAAATTAGCTAAAAAATATCTTGCATACCAACGTTAGCATGCTAACGGGTATTATTCGACAAGTAACAAAATATTTGACACTGTGGTGTATACCTGCTAAATTTTGCTGAAAAAAAAGCTAGCATTCTAATGTTACCATGCTAAAATGCTAACTGTAACATACGTACCAACATATATTTCTCTGAGGTATGTACCCAAAAATGGTGTTTTTTTTTAAATGCTAGCATGCTAACATTAGCATGCCTCAAGTACCAACAGATGCCTGAGATGATACCTACGAAATTAGCTGAAAAAGCTCGCATACTAATGTTAGCATGCTAACGGGTATCATTCGACAAGTAACAAAATATTTGACACTGACGTGAATACCTGCTAAATTTGCTAAAAAAACGAGTATGCTAATGTTAGCATGCTAAAATGCTAACTCTAACTTGTGTACTAAGATATATTTGTCTGAGAGGTGCACCTAAAAATGTGTTTTAAATGCTACCATGCTAACATTAGCATGCCTCAAGTACCAACATATAACTGAGGTGATACCTACGAAATTAGCTAAAAATATCTTGCATACCAACGTTAGCATGCTAACGGGTATTATTCGACAAGTAACAACATATTTGACACTGTGGTGTATACCTGCTAAATTTTGCTGAAAAAAAGCTAGCATTCTAATGTTACCATGCTAAAATGCTAACTGTAACATACGTACCAACATATATTTCTCTGAGGTATGTACCCAAAAATGGTGTTTTTTAAAATGCTGGCATGCTAACATTAGCATGCCTCAAGTACCAACAGATGCCTGAGGTGATACCTACGAAATTAGCTGAAAAAGCTTGCATACTAATGTTAGCATGCTACGGGTAACAAAATATTTGACACTGAGGTGAATACCTGCTAAATTTGCTAAAAAAACGGGCATGCTAATGTTAGCATGCTAAAATGCTAACTCTAACTTGTGTACTAACATATATTTGTCTGAGGGGTGCACCTAAAAATGTGTTTTAAATGCTACCATGCTAACATTAGCATGCCTCAAGTACCAACATATAACTGAGGTGATACCTACGAAATTAGCTAAAATATCTTGCATACTAACGTTAGCATATTCGACCAGTAATAAAATATTTGACACTGTGGTGTATGTGTAAAAATGTACTATAAAAATAAAAACAAGCTTTCAGATAATAAATATTGTACAAAAACAGTACAAACAAGTACGGGTGTTTTATTAAGGAATGAAGAATGGACTCCTGGGTGTGCTACTCCGCCAAACACACCATCAGCAGCTTCTCCATATTTTTATGGATAAACGTCCGATTTTTATATGCTACAGTAAGATTCTCGGCGAGCGTTGTGGACTCGTTCTGCTTTCAGTACGGTGCAGACTAGCAGTGTTACGCTCTGGCTAAGCTAACTCGCTGCACGCTCCGTCATGTTTTTGGTGATTTCTTTCTTTAATTCACACTCACTCTGTTAGAATAATTGTTTCGAAGTTATCACAAAAACTGTGTGTTACATTGCAAAAGCTGTCTTTGAAACCTACCAAGAAGAAGGCTTGTAAAACTCCACTGTGTAAGGGGGGAAAGCAACATGAAGGGTTTTCTGTTATCTTTCATGTATGGTAATCAACAGAAAGATATTGTTTCAACCCAAGGACTACAAAGCGGAGAGAAGGCAGGATCTGCCCAATTTCCAGACGACCTCTTTTTGAACCTCCTTTTTCAACTGTTTTACGGACCTCTTTTTGAACTGTTTTACGGACCTTTTTTTGAACCGACCTTTTCTATGAACTGTTTACGACTTTTTCTTTTGAACTGTTTTGTAATCCTTAGAAGCAGCTGTTGTCATGTGGTCAGAGAAAGTCCAAATAAAGGGGGAGGCGTACAATCTTTTGGCAGAGCGTAATGACACTGCACAAGGGTACAGTGTGTCCAGGCGTCTCTCCTCAATTGAGCCAAATGTAATTCTGTCTCTGTTTAATTCTTTGCTTCTTGTCTTGTTTAATAGACGTCATCAGTGTTTGAACCTGACACACTCGCTTTCTTGGAAAAACAATGTTGCTTTCATCTCTAGCTATAGGCTAATATTAGCGAGTAAGCAGAGGTGGGACCAAGTCATTGTTTTGCAAGTCACAAGTAAGTCTCAAGTCTTTGCCCTCAAGTCCGAGTCAAGTCCCGAGTCAAGACAGGCAAGCCCCGAGTCAAGTCCAAAGTCAAGACTGGAATGTCTCAAGTCAAGTCCTAAGTCCTGCATTTTGAGTTTCGAGTCCTTTCAAGTCCTTTTAACCACAGACTAATATATTAACACAGATTGTGTATGCTTTTCAAACGCTGTATTTATTTATTAAAACAAGTGCATTTTAAATTGCAGGAAAGAAAATTGTGCTGACATTGCACTTTATAATAGCACTATTAACCAGTCATTTTAAACATTAACTCATTCCTATACAGAACAAACACATTGAAAAATAAAGTGCAAATGTACTTATTTGTACAAAAGTGTTAACATTGAAAAAACATGACATATACGTGAACATAACAAAAAAGTTGTACTTTTTATATGTCAGGGCCCTATGCTGCATTGCATCTGCAAAAGACCAAATTAGCCAAGAGTCTGTCAGTCATTTGTGCACGATGGGGGCGTAGTATGATGCCACCATGGCTGAAAACTCGCTCCACTGGAGCACTGGAGGCAGGCACTGCCAAGACTCTCATGGCCACTCGGAACAGTGAAGGAAGAGTCTTCATGTTCAATGCCCAGAACAAAAGGGGGGAGAGAGTTGTTTTGGGTTGGTGCACTACTTGTAAGTGTATCTTGTGTTTTTTATGTTGATTTAATTAAAAAGATAAAAAAATAAAAAATATTTCTTGTGCGGCCCGATACCAATCGATCCACAGACCAGTACCGGGCCGCGGCCCGGTGGTTTGGGACCACTGAGGTAAACAACCAACAGTATGTCAGAAAGCTAGCTAAAACGGTACACATATTCATAATATAGTATACATTTTAACTGACCTTTATTTTACTATTTTTGTCTTTTTTTAGGTGGCTAAAATACGTGGTGCTGCTGACCGCCGTCTAACGTTACGTGTGATATATTGACTAACGTAACCCTGCTTAAAAAAAATCACTGAACAAAAAGTATGAATAAGGTAGTGAACTGCAACAGATTCCCGTGTTTGCAATAACATTATAACGTTAGCAGTGAGTTTACAGCCTCACTGATTTAACTACACAGCAAATAAAAGTCACGTTACTTAGCCAATAAACGTTATCTTACATTCAAAACTTACACTTCTTTGTGCAACTTCAAATGCCGGACGAAGTTGGAAGTTGTTGCCTCTCCATCAGTAATTTTCGAACCGCATGTGTTGCATACTGCAAACCGTTTTGTGTTGACCACCTCGTAATTTTTATACCCAAACAAAATTATTTTAGGTATCATTTTTTGTTCACTGGCGTGTGGTTTGGACATGTCTTCTTCGTTGGTTGTCCTGCAATTTGATTGGATGAATGCTGTGTGATGAAAACAAAGTAGATCTAATTTGATTGGCTGTTGTACTGAGAGCACACCAGCTGACACACGCAACGCTGATAGACAAGTACACGATGAAAAATACGGAGCGCTCCCGAATAACTTTTTCATCTTTGGGTTTTGGGGAAAGTAGCAAGTCGTGTCAAGTCATGTCAATTCAAAAGGCTCAAGTCCAAGTGAAGTCACAAGTCATTGATGTTAAAGTCTAAGTCGAGTTGCAAGTCTTTTTACATTTTGTCAAGTCGAGTCTAAAGTCATCAAATTCATGACTCGAGTCTGACTCGAGTCCAAGTCATGTGACTCGAGTCCACACCTCTGCGAGTAAGACATGTAAAGCTATGAATATTTGCTATAAAATGGGTTTTGTGTTCATATTTGTGTCTGGAACATATTAAATGTATTTACATGAGTTATTTTGGTAAAACAATTGCAATGCAAGGCCGATCTTCACGGGACTTTTTGGAGGATATTCTTAAGAAAAAGTGAAGCATACCAAAGTGCAACGCTTAATGACAGCTGCACCTGTCCTCAATCTCCCCAATCAGTGCTTTTCCTGTTAGCCGCCAGGAGGGAACGCACCTGCAGGCGGGGGCTGCCAGGAGCAGGTGCAAAGGAGCGCAACGATGTAATCAAAGCGAGCGATGAAGTGAACTCTGGCGGTTTTTACCCCCAGAGCATTCTCCTCAGCCGTCCCTCACCTTCGACCCCTGCGTTTGGGCACTGGCCCCAAAATAGAGGCCAATTCGGAGTGGCCTTTTCGAGGCGGTATTTTCCGGAAGCCAGTGTTTGTGCGAGAGCGTTTAACAATTCATCCCCAGTCATTTGAGTCCCATAATTGGCTTCCTTGGCAGCATTTGGCCCTTTTTTCATTAGCCTGTCAGAGCGTGTGGTCAAGACAGGCACACTCGGGGGGGGGTGGGGGGGGGGGGGGGGGGGGGGGGGATGCAGTAGTGGCAGCTTGAGGAAGATTAAAAATCACCTTGAACGCGTCAGTGTCCAATAAAGTGGAGTCCACTAGGGAGTGCTGCTATCTGCGACGCCTCCCTCTGCACCATGTGTGACTTGTGCCTGCCAGCTCCCTTTGATCATGTTGTTTTCCTCTTTTATTTGCGTTAAACTTTGTTTTAATTATATTTGACTCTGCCGTGAATTTAAATACATATATGTTTTAGAGTATTATGAATACATGGAGGACGATTAGTTCAAAGGTCTATGTTTTGTGAAAAATAACAGAATAACATGTGTGTATGCATATATATATATATATATATATATATATATATATATATATATATATATATATATATATATATATATATATATATATATATATATGTATATAAATATATATATATATATATACATATATATATATATATATA